>NC_058408.1:94786023-94954832 GCF_002201575.2 Neomonachus schauinslandi
CTATATACTATAACTACACTATATACTATATCTATATACTATAACTATACTATAGAGTGAATACTGAAATCTCTATTCTTCCTATTAATATGTTTGTGCTACATAGTTAGGAACTCGTTTTACATTATTAGTTGTGTGACTTGAGATGTGTATAATTTGTGTGCCTCAATTTTCTCATCTGTAAAATAAGGATGAAAATAATATCTAGCCACAGAGTTGTGAGTATTACAAATTAATTCACATAAGTGCTAAGAACAGGACTTGGCACATAGAAATGATCACTGAATAAATTCTAGTTACTATTATTATTTATATTACTATATATTATCACTATTATTATTATTAATTTCAGCAATTTTCCTCATGGGTCATGTATATTTATTTTTAAAGATATACTTTTCTACTATTTTGGTAAGTGTAAATGGTGTCATACACTTGAGGTTGAAATCCATTTATACTTTTATTTTGTAACTATTTTTGTATATAATTACAATTGCAATTTTTGTCTTAACTTTCAATCAGCTAAATTACTGATTTTCTTTATCTGTTGAACAATTCTACTGATTCTCTTCAGATTTATAACTATTGAAGCATGTAATCTCTAAATCACAGCTTTCCCTTCTCCTTTGCAAAGTCTTTAACTTATTTCCTTCTTTTGTTTAATTTGTTGCTTAATTTCTCCTGCTAACACTTTAAGAAATGTGAGAATGTTTTAGTCAGCTTGGGCCGCCATAACAAAACACCATGAATGGGAAGTCTTAAACAACAGGTCTTTATTTTTCATCGTTCTGAAGATGGAGAAGTTCATGATCAAGTTGCTGGCCTATTTCATTCTCTGGTGAGGGCTCTGGACCTGGCCAGCCATGCTGTCACCATGTCCTCACACTGCAGAGATAGAGAGAGAGATAGGGATAAAGAGGGAGGGAAAGGAAGGGGAGGAGAGAGGGAGGGAGAAGGAGGGGAAGGGGGAAGGAGGAGAGAGAGAGGGAGGGGGGAGGGGGAGAGAGAGAGAAAGAAGTTCTCAGGTGTGTCTTCTTATAAGGGCACTAATCCCATCATGAAGTCCCTTCTTACATGACCTCATCTAAACCTCACTACCTCCCAAAGACTCCATCTTCAAATATCATCACACTGGGTGTTACAACTTCAACATATATATTTTAAGAGGACACAAATCAGTCCGTAGTAAAAATGTGCCTCTTTAATTTCTGAACTCAATAGGGATTCATCTAGTATTTTTCTTTAAAACATAATGCTAACTAGCTCTTTAGGTCTTAATCTCATACTCATTAAATAAATATTTATACCTTTCATGCTCAAAATTCTCCTAGGGAGGTGAAAATACAGTTTTAAAACAGTAACTTTGGTCTCTAGAAAACACAACCCCCCCCAAAATGACAAGCCCTAAATTCAAGAGAGTATATAATAAAAGTAATTATTTAGTAGCCATAATGTTGTAAAAGGGCAAAGGAGATAGAATTCAGTGCAATTTATCAGGACAAGCTTCTGGGAGAAATTGTACTCACCACAGACTTGAAAATTTGGGATATTTGGATAGTTGTATACCAGGAAAATGAAGTCAAATTCCAGATAAAGTATGTAAATCAAGTTCAAAAACATTATGTTAATAAATGTGATATTTTACAATTTTTCCATTATTCAGAAGTTATTTTTTAAAAGATTTTATTTATTTATTTGAGAGAGAGTGCACACTAGCAGGGGGAGGGGCAGAGGAAGAAGCAGACTCCCCACTGAACAAGGAGCCCAATGCAGGGCTTATCCCAGGACCCCAAGATCATGACTTGAGATGAAGTTACACACTTAACTGACTGAGCCACCCAGGTGCCCCCAGAAGCTATTTTTTAATAAACGCAATTTCAAACATTGAAGTATTTGATTACTTCTAGTGTTGAAAATGTTAAAAATGATGAAGACCAATTCATGTTAATAGAAAAGAAAACATAAAATTTTTGAAAGTGGAGTTAATAAAGAAAAAAATACATATACTGAATAAATATGATTGTTTTCCTAGACTGTATCTTAGAACCCCCTAAATGCTGCATGTATTAGAAGTGTCTGTTCTACTACCAAGTTGAGGCTGTTTAGCTTTAGCTGATAAAATAACTAAGCCACAATGTGTAAAGTGTTTTACAGGTATATTAAAGAAATGACTTCATTTAGAGGAAATATATTTCTTTCTTTTTTTTTTTTTTAAAGATTTATTTATTTGAGAGCGAGACAGAGACAGAGAGAGTACAAGCGGGGGGAGAGGCAGAGGCAGAGGGAGAGGGAGAAACAGACTCCCCGCTGAGCTGGGAGCCCGATGCGGGACTCCATCCCAGGACCTGGAGATCATGACCTGAGCCGGAGACAGACACTTAACCATCTGAGCCACCCAGGCGCCCAGGAAATATATTTCTTATTAAACATAGAAGTTGTGAAGTATTTTGTATATATGCTCAAAGAATCAGTGGCATTGCTAAAATAGTACTTTGTGTTTTCCAATCACAAAGTTTTTCCATCAAATACACACACACATGTGCAAGTGAAGAAACAAAAAGCAGTGGAGATTTGAAAACGCTGTTGCAGTTCAATTTCAAAAAGCATTTATTTGTTTATGTATATCTATATGTACGCACACATATATATACACATATACACACACTATACACATATTCTTACATATACATACATATATACATATATATGATTTGTATATTCCACATATATAATTGAACAAAAAAAGCATGAATGTGATTTATCATACATAGTTGTTGTATTTTTAAAGGCTGTCCTCAACTCATTTTCCTTTTGGCTTATTTTCTCAATGCTTCTCTTTCTTCTACCAAATTAAACATTCAAGTATCTCATATAACCAAAGCAGTCTTTATTTTTTCATAATTTCCTATATACTCATATAATTATATATAACATGAAATATGGCATAAGCACATAATTCAAATAAATACATAGATTTTGTCATTTTTACACAAAAATATTAATAATATATATTAATATAATATATATATTAATATAATAAATATCTTGTTCTTTTTACTTGTATATCCAATACCAAAATTCTAATTAATTCTTCCTAATGACTTCCTGGTATTTCTAGATGTGATTTATAGCAAAATACATTCAACTGTTTACCTATCAGTAGGAATTCACTTTGTTCTGGTGTTTTTGGCAAATATAAGTAATATCGTAATAAACATCCATATTCTTATATGCTGCTACTTTCCATTCTATGGGACAGATTATCAAGAATGGAATTGCTGAATGTATTTTGTGTTTTAATAGACAATGACATATTTTTAAATTAAATTTAAATATATTTTATTAACATGTATACAGTCAAATATATTTATGTTTTTTAAACTTCCAAGTTTTTAGTTTTAATTAATAACTTCTCTCTTCCTGGGGTGCCTGGGTGGCTCAGTCGTTAAGTGTCTGCCTTCAGCTCAGGTCATGATCCCAGGTACTGGGATCAAGTTCTGCATCTGGCTCCCTACTCAGCCAGGAGCCTGCTTCTCCTTCTCCCACTCCCCCTGCTTGTGTTCCCTCTCTAGCTGTCTCTCTCTGTCTAATAAATAAATAAAATCTTTAAAAAAATAAATAAAAAATAACTTCTCTCTTTTCTTAGTAGTATTAGTAGACTTCTAAGATTTCTTCTGGAAATTCCATTGGCTTATTTTTTACATTTATGCTTTAACAATCTTTATTTTTACATTCTACTTTTAAGAAAAGAGAGTGAATTTAGCTTCTTTCAGATAGATATACTGGCATCATTTATTCAATAATCAATACTTTCCTCTGCTTATTACAATATCATCCTCACTATTAAAATCTCATTTATAAATTGGGATTCGTATTTTTATTACTCTCCTTTTTGTTCCACTTAACTATTTTTCTCCCCCCATGAAAATCCCACCTAATGTGATTTCAGTAGATTTATGGATTTATGGGTTTTTTTTCTTGAATACAATATGACTATTCACTTATATTTTGTTTTTTCCCTCTTGTGCATTTATTCACTTTTGAAAACTTAAACACTGTGTTAGCAAATTCAGAAAAAGAAAAAAAAAAGCAACTGTTGAGCTTCCTAATTAGAATTGCACCATATTACTATATTAATTTCAGATATCCAGCACTTTTCTGATATAATATGGAATACCCCAACCAAATCCAGGCATGTCTTACAACTTTGGCACTGAGAATTTTGATGAGGTATAAGATTGTTTCAATAATTCATGGCTCTTGATGGTATCGACAATTACATTGGTTAATACATAAGTCAATTAACTGCTTGAGAATTTAATAAATGGAAAGCTCTGGACTCTAGGAACACCTCACTAATGTGGAGGAGATAAATATGCACATGAAAAGTTTAATTGACATAAAATCACACATAAGACAGTAAATGTTTGACTACTGGCAAGCAGAGGATAGGCTTAGATAATTTAAAGCTATATTCTGAGGGAAGACAAGAAAGGGATGCCTTTGGATTAGATATTTTGCAAATAATTCAGTTAAGTGTTGGCTCTAAACTGGATTTTGAAAAAGGATAAAATTTAAATAGGTAGATCAGAATGGAAGAAACTTACAGAATTCGGAAAAGTATGAGTAACACTGTGGAGATAAAGCCTTGAAGTTTATTTGTATCAGTGGGAGACCAGTTAAAATAATTGTAGATTGTGCATATGAGGATAAGAAATTGAGATTAGAATGGTATTTAGGTGCTTGCCTATAGAAGTTTTTAAATCTAAGTTTATCCTGAGTTATTAATAGCCAGTTTTTATGTTTACTTTTTTGTAAACTGGACGAAAGCATGATTTTGCAAAGAATATTTTGGAAGCAATTTAGGAGTGAATTTGACAGAACTTAAACTGGAGGTGTGGAGAGCAATATCATTCATTCAAGCTACAGTTGAGAATAAATTAAAGTGTTGGAAGTAGAAACTGAAAGAACAGATGTGATACTTTCTGAATGAAAAATTGGGCTTTAGTATTTTTATTAGAAATGCTTTCCTTTATCATGTACTCAGATATGTGAAAAGTTTATGGCTATGTCTGTCTGATGCCAAAACTTTAGATTTAAAACTGGCCCAACAGCCAGGTATCATAAAATAATTTTATATGACAGGTGTTGGGAATTATAACACCAACCACATTTTAGATTTTCTAGAGTTATCGTATTCAGACAGCACAATTTGCTCTAGCCCATGTCTTTGTCTCCTGAGATTTCCTCTGCCTGTGCATCCATGCCCAATGAATACCTCATTCTTTGCTAGGAAATAAGAAAGTCACTTTTCAATGGAAAGGTTTTTTTTTTTTTTTTGCATAAATATTAATAGTATATTATACTTTCTTAATGGAATAAGAGAAGATAAAAGCTGTCAAGCCATTGATTTCCATCCTACTTGACCAATACTAATCTCAGAAGATGTATTCATTCCTTGAATGTACAAGTGGAGCCTGTAAACTCAGTTTAAGGGTAACTTTCTGTTGCTTTCATTCTTCATGTTACCAATTTTCCAATGTCACAATGTTTTTCCAGTCCAAGAGATGTGATTCCCACAAGTCAGATTGGAAATAGGGGAAATGAGGTTGAGTCCTATTAAAGTATGATACACAGAAAGAAGGTAGAAAGGAAGGAAAGAAAGGAATGAAGGAGGGAGGGAGGGAAGAAATTACTATAACAAGTCAGGATTTTTGCTTTATTAAACACCAAAATTAGTACATACATAAAACTCATCCATAAAGGAAAGAATTTGAAATGTGAGAGTGGTAGTGAGTCTTCTTTCTTAGATTAGCTGATTAACATTTCTTAAAGACTATAATTCTAATCAATTTATAAGACTGCTATCTCTTTTGGAAGTTTTCAGGTATGTGAGATGCATGAGACTTCCAAAAATCATCAGTTGTCAGGGGATGTAACCCACTGCATTCCTATGATTTGTCCAAGTTTGAGAGACATTTCTGCCATATGTCAAAATTATCCACATGCATTCCAACCACAAATCTAGCCAGGTCACTGATTCTTAGAAGACTATATCTACATGTAGGCAAGAGACAATTCAGCCATCCAAAAGTTAAACAAAGAAGAGAATCTAAAATTGTCAAAGGCAACAGATCTCAGCTCTTCTCTTTCCAAAGAATACATACCATTTATGTGATGCAATGTGGAATTGAAAATTAGAATGTGCTCACATTTCATACAGAGCAATGACATCTCATTAGATGTTGAATGTATTTATCAAAAAGAATGTAGGAGTTGAGGCATTCAACATAACTTGTTCATTCCTATATGAGGAGAAAGTTATAATTATTTCTGAAGTATAGTGAAATTTTTCCATTTCTTTTAAATGTACTGTATATATAAAACTTTTACTTTTATGTCATACCTCTTTATTTTAGTAGAACACTTGAAAATATACTTATTGTACTAAAAATGTACCTTAAAAGATTAAATTTCTAAGGCACACTTTTTATTTCAATGAGACAAATCTACTTTCAGAAAATTCTGAATATGTAGCAGGACATTTTACTTCTCATTTAAATAATGGATATCTTAGCTATCATAAATCATATG
Source organism: Neomonachus schauinslandi (assembly GCF_002201575.2). Taxonomy (NCBI): domain Eukaryota; kingdom Metazoa; phylum Chordata; class Mammalia; order Carnivora; family Phocidae; genus Neomonachus; species Neomonachus schauinslandi. The sequence goes on from NC_058408.1 coordinate 94,792,618, forward strand.
TCCAAGTGGTATTTCTTTCATTAAAAACAATGAAAGGAGTGATTATTTAATAAGTAAACATATAAATAAAATTGATAATATAAATTTTCATAAACTATATATCTAAGGGATATTTATTTCATGGACTTCTATGAATTTTATTCCTAAAAGACGAAGTATTCAACATTTGAAATAATACAAAATAATTAAAATAGTGATCATCTCATATAGAGAAAGAAGAGTGAGTACAATTGTAATTTTTATTGGAGGGCAAATTAATGGAGGGATAAATTGAATGGTACTGTGTTTTTCTAGCTCAAGGTTATATATGCTGATTATTTTACTAAAATGTTCATTAAACATGGACTGATAACAGGACAAAAGAGATACTGTAATTTGAGGAAAGGAAAGGCTTACAATTACCAAGAATACATGGGAATATAGCCTGGAATGGTCGTATTGGCTTCCTACATAGGCACCTATAGTCAGACATCATAGTGGTACATTACCTGATCAGCCTGCAACCCAGGGGGTTTCTGCATTCCTTAAAGATGGTTCACATCAACTGAGCTCTCAGTCTGATGAATGATATTAGAATGCCAATTTATTAATTTACAACTTAGAGTCTCTTTGTCACAGAGATCATGTATTCTCTCCCTGTAGGCATACTAATACAGGAAACGTTTTATTCAGAAGGTTGTTTGATGAGCATGGGATTAGAACAAGAGAATTTAGTTATATGATTCAAAGATTTAATGTCATTAGTTACCATTCCAAAATAAGGTCACCTGCCAAATCTTCTGCATTATGAATTTGCTTGGCAAAAACTTGCTCTCATATGTAGAATTCAGATTTCCAATACAAATGATGTCCTTGTGACTGTCTTTTTATTTGTTCTGTTGGCTGACAAAAACACTTTCTGAATGACACTTCTTTTCAAGAAAAGTTTAGACTCTTACAGTCTTTTGTGTGTATTAGATATATCTGTGCTCAAATTTATGTGGGACAATTTATTTTTAATTTACTAAGGAAAATGTCAATATGGTTCTAGTATGTTAATAATAATATAAATAATGAGAAATTCACGTGGAAAGGAGAACCAGAAAACAGATATATAGCAAATAGATTTTAATATTCAATTTTTCTACAATAAATAATTATTTTAAATTATATGTGAATGTTAATTAAATTTAAAAACTATGTTTTTCAATGTGACATTTCAAAATTTTGACGAGAAACATGAGAAACATTGCAAAATAGCAAATATTTTAAGTTTAAATATCAATATCTCTGCTCCCAGCATTCTTAATTTGCCCTGCCATCTTCCCTAGTAATCCCCTCTTACTCTAGACCTCACAACAGTGTCTAGGGAATCAAGCTCACCCTCTCTCTAGAGATTTTGCCTAAAGAGTCTTTCAAAGCCAAAAGGCCCATCCATGCCAGCCTTTTATCACCCATTTCCAAAAATAAATCTACTCTGTTCAAGAGTTGAGAGCCCTGTAAATAACTATTTTGCTTTTGGTAGCAATTTCCTTTCCCTTTTTATACTTGCATTATGAAAGGAAACTTTGTATCCCCTGAATGTGTAAAAATACATAAATACATAAAAATGTATATCTTAAACTAACAAATATGATAAATGGTAGAAATATTCCTTGAATCAGCTTCCTGACTAAACTCAAACAAACATTTCCACATGGATCTTTGTTCTAGACAGGGACAGTTACTTTTTTCTTTTTTAAGATTTTATTTATTTATCTGAGAGAGAGAGAATGAGAGAGAGAGAGCATGAGAGGGGGGAGGGTCAGAGGGAGAAGTAGACCCCCCGCTGAGCAGGGAGCCCGATGCGGGACTCGATCCAGGGACTCCAGGATCATGACCTGAGCTGAAGGCAGTCGCCCAACCAACTGATCCACCCAGGCGCCCCGGGAATGGTTACTTTGTTAGGCTATGAGTAACTCAGGATCTTTTCTTCTTTCTTCTTTTGTTTCTTTCTTTTTCTCTCTTATCTACAAGTGACCACACACACACACACACACACACAAAAAGTAAGATCTGCAATTAACAAAGATGAAGATCCTAGAAGTAGGTCAACTTTTATTTAAAAGCATACATTTTTTTAAATGATACTAAAAATAAATTCTTTAACTATTACATGAAATGACTCCCTCAACTATTAATGAAGAAATACTAAAGTAGAGAAGTAAGAAGAATTCATTCATTAAATATTTGAATGATATCCAGGGAAATCCTCTTAAGTTATATATTTACATATATATTATATAAACACACTCAGAAACAATTTTTTAACAATTTTGAAAATACAAAAAATGTAGAAAAATTCAGTTATTATTACTAAGAAACATTATATCTTATTTTCTAATGAATACCTTAAGTTCTCTCATATTTAAATATTCATTGAAAACAAAATTGAATTATAATCAGTTATTTTTCTATATATATGCATGTATACATATATATGTATATGAGTTTATATACATAAACTCATATCTAAGAATTTCATGGAGGATTAATTTTCAATTTAGTTAATTAATTTTAAAATATTTATTTATTTATTTAAATTATATATTATAAATTTAATTAATATAATTAATAATTTTAAAGTATATATATATATACACACAGACATAGGGTGACAGTGTGGATAAAAAAGAAGACCCATCATATGCTGCATACAAAAGACTCATTTCAGACCAAAAGACACTTGCAGAATGAAAGTGAGAAGATGGAGAAACATTTGTCATGCAAATTGATGTCAAAAGAAAACCAGGTAGCAATGCTTATTTTGAACAAAGTAGACTTTAAAACTAAGACTGTATCAACAGACAAAGAAGGACACTACATAATAATAAAGAGTACAATCCAACAAGGGACGAATAACAATTGTAAATATTTGTACACCCAACATGGGAGCACCCAAATACATAAAACAATTAATAACAAATGTAAAGGAACAAATCAATAGTAATACAATAAAAGTAGGGGACCTCAACACCCCACTTACATTGATGGACAGAAAATCAACAAGGACACAATGGTTTTGAATAATAGACATATTCAGAACATTCCATCCTAAAGCAGCAGAATATGCATTCTTTTCAAGTGCACATGGAACATTCTCCATAATAGATGACATATTAGGCCACAAAACAAGTTTCAACAAATTCAAAAAGATTAAAGTCAGACCACGCATCTTTACTGACCACAAAGGTATGTAACGAGAAGTCAACCAATAGAAAAATATTTGGAAAGAGCACAAATACATGGAGGTTAAATAACATGTTACTAAGCAATGAATGAGTCAACCAAAAAATCAAAAAAGAAATAAAAAATTACATGGAAACAAATGAAAATGAAAACATAATAGTCCAAAATCTTTGGGATGTAGCAAAAGTGGTTCTAGGAGGGAAGTTTATAGTCTTATAGGCCTACCTCAAGAAACAAAAATCTCACATAAACAACTTAACCTTACATATAAATGAGCTAGAAAAGAAAAATACAAATAAAACCCAAACCCAGCAAAAGGAAGCAAATAATAAACATTAGAGCAGAAATAAATGATATAGAAACTAAGAAACCAGCTCCTGGTTCTTTGAAAAGTTCAACAAAATTGATAAACTTCTAGCAAGACTCATTAAAAATTAAAAAAAGGACAGAAAGAGAGAAATCAAATAAAAAAAATCACTAATGAAAGAGGAGAAATAACAACACCACCACAGAAATACAAACAATGTAACAGAGAAAATTTGAACAGACCAATTACCAGCAATGAAATTAAATAAGTAATCAAAAAACAAAAGTCCAGGACCAGATGGCTTCACAAGCAAATTCTACCAAACATTTAAAGAAGAGTTAACACTTATTCTTCTCAAACAATTCCAAAAATTATGAGGAAGGAAAACCTTCCAAATTAATTCTATGAGGCCAGTATCACCCTGATACCAAAACCAGGTAAAGAGACCTCACAAAAAGAGAACTGCATAATACTCTCCAGTATTATGCTAAGTGAAATAAGTCAATCAGAGAAATACATGTATCATATGACCTCACTGATATGAAGAATTCTTAATCTCAGGAAACAAACTGAGGGTTGCTGGAGTGGTGGGGGGTGAGAGGGATGGGGTGGCTGGGTGATAGAAATTGGGGAGGGTATGTGCTATGGTGAGTGCCGTGAATTGTGCAAGACTGTTGAATCACAGACCTGTACCTCTGAAACAAATAATACATTATACGTTAAAAAAAAAAAGAAGAAGAAGAAGAAGAAGAAGAAGATAGCAGGAAGGGAAGAATGAAGCAGGGGAGGGAATCAGAGAGGGAGGCGAACCATGATAGACTATGGACTCTGAGAAACAAACTGAGGGTTCTAGAGGGGAGGGGGGTGGGAGGATGGGTTAGCCTGGTGATGGGTATTAAAGAGGGCATGTTCTGCATGGAGAACTGGGTGTTATACGCAAACAATGAATCATGGAACACTGCATCAAAAACTAATGATGTAATGTATGGTGATTAACATAACATAATAATAATAAAAAAAGAGAACTGCAGGCCAATATCTCTCATGAATGTAGATGGAAAAATCCTCAGCAAAATATTACCAAACCAAATCCAATAATTTATTTTAAAAAATCATACACTACAATCAAGTGGGATTTATTCCCAGGATGGAAGGGTAGATCAATATTTGTAAAATAATCAACGTGATATGCCACATCAATAAGAGAAAGAGTAAAAAAAAAAAAAGGTCATTTCAATAGATGCAGAAAAAACATTTGACAAAGTACAACATCCATTCATGATTAAAAAAAAAAAAAAACTTGTGAAGTGGGTCTAGAGGAAATGTATCTTAACGTAATAAAGGCCTTATACGAAAAACCCACAGCCAACATGGTACTCAAGGGTGAAAAACAGAGCTTTTCCCCTAAGGTCAAGAGCAAGACAAGATGTCCACTCTCACCACTTTTATTCAACATAGTACTGGAAGTCCTAGCCACAGTAATTAAACTACATAAAAAAAATAAAAGTCATCCAAATTGGTAAGGAAGAAGTAAAACTCGCACTATATTCAGATGACATGATAATATATACAAAAACCTTAAAGGCTTCACCAAAAAAACTACTAGAACTGATAAATAAATTCAGTAAAATCTCAGGATACAAAATCAATGTACAGAAATCTGTTGCATTTCTATATACTAATAATGAACAGCAGAAAGAGAAATTAAGAAAACAATGCCATTTACAACTGCACCAACAATAAAATATCTAGGAACAAAGGGGTAAAAGACCTATACTTTGAAAACTATAAAACATGGATGATGCAAAGAAATGGAAAGACATTCTATGCTCATGGATTAGAAGAACAAATATTGTTAAAATGTCTATACTACCCAAAGCAATCTACACATTTAATGCAATCCTTATCAAAATACCAACAGTATTTTTCACAGAGCTAGAACAAGCAATTCTAAAATTTGCATAGAACCACCAAAGACCCTGAGTAGCCAGAGGAATCTTGAAAAAGAAAAACAAATATTAAGGTATCACAATTCCAGATTTCAAGTTATATTTTGAAACAGTAGTAATTAAAACAGTGTGGTACTGGCATAAAAATAGACTCTTGGATCAATGGAATAGAATAGAAAACACAGAAATAAACCCACAATTATATGGTCAATTAATCCGCCACAAAGGAGGAATAAATATAAATGGGAAAAAGACAGTTTCTTCAACAATGTTGGGAAAACTGGCCAGCCACATCCAAAAGAATGAAACTGGACCATTCTCTTTCATGATACACAAAAACAAACTCAAAATGGGTTAAAGACAGAAATGTGAGACCTGAAACCATAAAAATCCTTGAAGACAGCATAGGCAACAATCTCTCTGACATAAGCTGTAGCAACATTTTTTTAGATATGTCTCCAGAGGCAAGGGAAATAAAAACAAAAATAAACTATCAGGGACTACATCAAAGTAAAAGGTTTCTGCACAGTGAAGAAAACAATCAACAAAACTAAAAGGCAACCTGAATGAAAAAAGATAATTGCAAATAGCATATCTGATAAAGAGTTAGTATCCAAAATATATAAAGAACTTACAAAACTCAATACTCAGAACACAAATAATCCAATTTAAAATGGGCAGAAGACATGAACAGACATTTCTCCAAAAAAGACATTTGGATGGCCAACAGACACATGAAAAGATGTTTAACCTCACTCATCATCAGGGAAATGCAAATCAAAACTATAACGAGATACGACCTCACACCTGTCAGAATGGCTAAAGTCAAAAACACAAGAAACAAGAAGGTTTGGCGAAGATGTGGAGAAAAAGGAACCCTTGTGCACTGTGGAGAAAAGCAACCCCCCAGCACTCCTGGTGGGAATGTAAACTGGTGCAGCCACTGTGGAAAACATCATGATGATTCCTCATAAAGTTAAAAATAGAACTACCCTATGATCCAGCAATTGTACTACTGGATATTTACCCCCAAAATACAAAAACAGTAATTCAAAAGGATACATGCACCCCTATGTTTATTGCAGCATTATTTATAATAGACAAACTATGAAAGCAGCCCACTTGTCCATTGATGGATGAATGAATAAAAAAGATGTGAGATACATATCTATCGATCTATATATATAGATAGATATATATATAGAATATTATTTAACCATAAAAAGAATGAAATATTGCCATTTGCAACAACATTGATGAAGCTAGAGAGTATAATGCTAAGCCAAATAAGCCAGTCAGCGAAAAACAAATACCATATGACTTCACTCATATGCAGAATTTAAGAAATAAAACAAATGAGCAAAGGAAAAAAGAGAGAGAGAGAGAGAGAGCAACCAAGAAATGGACTCTGAACTATAGACAACAAACTGGCTACCAAAGGGGAGGTGGGTGGGAGAAGGGGTCGGATAGGTGATGGGGATTAATAAGTACACTTGTAGTAAGGAGCACCAGATGTTGTAAGGAAGTGTTGAATCACTATTGTACACCTGAAACTAATATAACAATGTATGTTAACTAACTGGAATTTAAATAAAAACTTTTAAAAATAAATAAAAATTAGTTTAAGTGGGAAAGATACCATTATTTATTCCATCCTATTTTGTGTAACATTGTATTAAAATGGGATATTATTATTCTACATAGTTTAAAAGTTTTTTCACAGGACCTCTGGGTGGCTCAGTTGGTTAAGCATCTGCCTTTGGCTCAGGTCATGATCCCAGGCTCCCTGCTCATCCGGAAGCCTGTTTCTCACTCTCGCACTCCCCCTGCTTGAGTTCCCTCTCTCGCTGTCTCTCTCTACCTCTGTTAAATAAAAAATCTTTAAAAACAAACAAACAACAAAACAAAAACAAAAACAAATCAGAGAAACTATCTTAGTTCATGTTATATCACAGCTTTGGAGTTCTTTCAGTAGATTAAATGTTTACTCAAAAAAATTTAAGGTAAGTATAAGTCATGACTCCATTGGGTGATCAAAATATATCAGAAGTGTAAATGTTTTGATTCCTTAAGAAATAAAGTTGAACTAGCTTCATTGCCTGCATGCCTATAAAATGTCAATACATTTTTGTAAAACTATGTCTGCTACTATGTGAGATTTAAACTAAAAGACATGACAAATTCAGTAAAAGAATCATTACATATCACTCTGCATTGGGATATGCAGTTGTTCAAATTCTTCTGGTAAGTCATTTTTACCACCATGTTAAATTAAACCTTCATATTTAATATTAATATGAAGTAGCTCAAGAGTAATCTCTAGGGGGAAATGGCATGGAGAAGAAAAGTTCAATTTGTTTTAATGCTATTTTAGATAATATTTCTTATTTTTTCCAAACTAAAGGAAATTTGAAATACTGCCTCAAAGATATTTAGTTTATATTTAAAAACATGGATAGTGCTGAAAAAAAAAAATAGTCTTGGTGAATATTCTGAAAGAAATGATGCAATTCTAGAGCACTGTCATATCTACCTTTGAAATTAAACAGAAATTATACAGCTGAACAAAACCAACTGTCATAAGTTCACCTTAGACATACCTGAAAGCTCAAATATCAGTAACTAAATTCCCACCAAGGCTAATAAATAAATAAAACTCCATCCTACATGACTATAGACATTTTAAAGGCACTTCTCAGGGACTCAGGGTTACAGCATGATCTCCACTTGATCTTAATTTCCCTGAGTAAGCCATATAAATTTTCTGTGCAGAAAACATATACAACGGAATATTATGCAGCCATCAAAAAGGAATTAAATCTTGCCATTTGCAACACCGGGGATGGAACTGGAGGGTATTATGCTGAGCAAAATAAGTCAATCAGAGAAAGACATGTATCATATGACCTCATTGATATGAGGAATTCTTAATCTCAGGAAACAAACTGAGGGTTGCTGGAGTGGTGGGGGGTGGGAGGGATGGGGTGGCTGGGTGATAGACATTGGGGAGGGTATGTGCTATGGTGAGTGCAGTGAATTGTGTAAGACTGATAAATCACAGACCTGTACCTCTGAAACAAATAATACATTATATGTTAAAAAAAAAAGAAGAAGAAAAAAAAGAAGATAGTAGGAAGGGAAAAAATGAAGGGGGGGAATTGGAGGGGGAGACGAACCATGAGAGACTATGGACTCTGAGAAAAAAACTGAGGGTTCTAGAAGGGAGTGGGGTAGGGGATGGGTTAGCCTGGTGATGGGTATTAAAGAGGGCACGTTCTGCATGGAGCACTGGGTGTTATATGCAAACAATGAATCATGGAACACTACATCAAAAACTAATGATGTAATGTATGGGGATTAACATAACAATAAAAAAATAAAAAAATAAAGATGCTCTTGCCACTAGAAAAAAAAAAAAGAAAGAAAGAAAATGCTCTTAAAGAAAGAGCAGCAGGTACTAGTGGGAATATCACCAGCATGAGAACTAGAAGCCTGGAAGTTTTATCTCTATGATCTTCTGTCCTCATCTGCGGAGGCAATCCTTCCTATTTCAATATTGGGAGTTCTGGTAATTTCTCTACAGCATGCCTATCTCTGGATCAAATGAACACCTGGAAATGGAGTAATGTCTTAAAGACTCAAAGTACCGTGGAGTTCCTACCATGAAAACAAGATTTAGGTGACACCTAAATACTAAACATTCCAGCACAAGTCAACCTCTTCCTGTGAATTTAAGTAGTTTTTGATCTATTTTTTTTCTTAAACAGCTTCACAGTTTACTGTCTTTTAGGGTAACTATGTACACATCATTTCTTGACAAATGTAATATTCAGGATATATTATATGTACATATTTTGAATATCATCTCAGCCAAAATAATGCCTTACGGAGAGTTGGCATTCATCAGAAGTTTGTTGCACGGATGGGTGAAAAATAAGTGAATGAAAAAGTGGATCTTAAGGTTTGGCAAAAAGCAGAAGTTTTGAGATAGAAGTATGACATAGTCATATAATAAGTATGAAGTACACTCTAGATTATGATATAAATTCAAAAGAACATATTACATTGTATGTTGACCTCATAGAAGAGTCAAACTTTTTAAATAAGTGAACAAGAAAGTGAATGAGTGAATACAATTCATTATTATAATATATAGAAAGCTTAGACTTTGATTTTTGTATAATGTGAGCTGCAGTAATTAACTGCTATATCCCACAATCATTTCATAATTATTACTTTAATAAGCTATATAACATTTGGCTCAAATGTTTGCTTTAATTAAAATTTAAATCCCATTTTATTTCCCTAATTTAGCAATGCAATATTGTGCACAAATTATTGGAGAAATGTTTTTGTTTTAGAATCAAATATAGAAGAATGGGAAAAAGAAGTTCAAAACATTTAATTTAGTGGAGAAATGTCAGAGACACACCTTTCACAGAATTATGCAGAGAAAAAATTGTAGTGGGAAATGAGCTCAAATATAGCATCCATTATTCAGTATCTGGATCATGCATATTAATATGGTGTTAATTGGTAGGTTGGTAGCAAAACCTTTGGCCCCTAAAACCCCATAGTTCTGAATTTAGATAAATACTGAAATGAGAGATATAAATATTTAGAAAAAAATTAAAATAATAGATAAAGCTATTTTATCTAACATTTTAATATTTATCAATCTGTATTAACTATGTTTTTGTTTGTTTGTTTTTGACCAGCACAATCGTTATTGCTATTCACAATAAAACACAGTATCTGAAAAAGCGTAAAAAGAAGCTTAAATTATATTCATTGTGTTACTAATAGAGTAGTCCATTATATTATGTTGCTTTGAGAATGGATGATATTCAAAATATGTACATATAATATATCCTGATGAACATAAAATCTTGATTGCCAAAGCATATAATTCACCCAATATGCCTGAAAATTAATTTGTCTTTGTACACAAATAACCCTTTCATAGGCCTATTCCCAACAGAAACTTTATTAAAAGAGGAGAGATTCAAACTAATACAGTCTAGGATCACATAGTGATGGTCTATGAAATAAATCTTCAATACATAACCATGCCAAGTTGTGTTTCAATAGTTTTTAAAGTAATGATGTAATCAAAGTTTTACTTTTGTCTTGGCAAATATAATTAAATAATTAAATAAAATTAATTTCTTATATTCACAAAGGAAGCAAATTCTAAGTATAGAATATCTTGAACTTCTCAACAGAAAGATGCTTTTTAAAACAAGACAATTTTGGGCACCTGGGTGGCTCAGTTGGTTAAGCGACTGCCTTCGGCTCAGGTCATGATCCTGGAGTCCGGGGATCGGGTCCCACATCAGGCTCCCTGCTCAGCAGGGAGTCTGCTTCTCCCTCTGACCCTCCTCCCTCTCATGCTCTCTGTCTCTCATTGTCTCCCTCGCAAATAAATAAAATCTTAAAAAAAAAAAAATTTAAAACAAGACAATTTTTATCTGCAAGTTTAAATAACTGTATTCTAACCATGCTAGCAACATTCAAATTAATAGTTGTATAGCTTGCTATGGAGTGTAAATATTTATAACTACTTGATACTTCCAAATGCTCATCATAATTGGCACTCACTACAAACTGTAGTTAGACAGTCTAATGAATAATTCAACTATTTCTTAATTTGGAAGGAAAACCAATGTTTCTGAGAAGCGTGTTCTATTAGGGCTTTGACAGAAACATAGAGACCAGTGGTTTTCAAAATATGGTTCCCAGACCAGCTGCATCAGCATCTTCTGTGAACCTAGAAATACAAGATCTTGGGATCCACCTTAGGTATATAGAATCTTCTGTAGGTAGAAGCCAGAATTTTGTGTCAATGAAATCATCCAACTGGTTCTGATGCAGGCCAAAGTTTAAGAGCCACTCAACAGGCCCATAGTTAATATCCTTTAGCCTCCTCTGATAGAGGCAAGTAATGGCTGTCAGAAAGCAGGATGTATTTTCTGGTCTCACAGAGCTCAGGGTAGTCCCAGCAGAGGAGGGGCAGATGCCAAGAGAGTCAAGGTCTAGACAGAGTATGAGGATAAAAATGGGTCCATATTTTAGAGGGACTTTGAGGTCAGAGCTGGAAAAGGAAAATTATCAATTAAGGTAAGGGTGAGGAAACTGATGTCAAGATTCAGGTGCAAGCAAAGGAGATCAAAGGACCACAAATTCCAAGAGAAAGTAAACTATTATAACCAGATAAAAAGAAGGGCTTGGACACAGATTAAGCATATTTGCAACCTTAAGAAAATCATTTAAGCTCTCTAAAACTCTTCATCTTTGAAATGACAACTATAATACTAATTGTAGAATTATCATAAGATTTAATAGCAATAGTTGACATGAAGTGAGCACCTATTATGTGCCAGAAATAGGCAAAAGCTTTCATGCATTATCTCCATTGATCTCACATATTCTGAGATTGTCATCAATATCACCTCCAGTCTACAGAACAGAAAACTTCAGTTTTGAGAGATTAAGTAGCTTTTCTAATTTCACATACCTGGTAAATCATGGAAATGAGATATAAACAGAGGGAAAAGTACGGAGTCTATGCTCTGCAGATAAAGTACTTAGTACACAGAGTAAATCTAAGTACTTAGCACTTAGTACACAGAGTAAATCCTCTAAGTAATGGGGAAGGAAAAATTAGAAAAGATGTGTAAAATCTTCTGAAGGAATCAACTAATAAGGCTGGAAACACCTTCTTATCCATCAAAGTGCAATTCATTTCAATGATCTATGTCTATTTTGAAAGACAAGGATGAAATGGGAAATTAATCTGGATGCTATTGTATTTGTTCTCTTTAATATAATTATCACTTTGAAATTCCTTCCACTGCATTTAAAAGATTATAATACAACTTATAATTAAATTGTTCAATAAATACCCTCCTGCTGTAACAATATACCAGTGTGTTGATTTGAATATCCATATCTAAGAAAGTGATAGACAGAAAGTGACAAGAGCTTTTATTTTTGCTTAATCAAATTAAAAATCTGGAAACCAAGATGGAGAAATAGAAAGGGAATGTCACAGAATTTACAACTAAATTAGAGGTCAGCAAGGGATTGATTGTTTCTCATTTTTATCCTCATTTAAGTTGAAAATTTGTACAGACACTGTGCCTCCTTATGTTATATAACTCTTTCCTGATGAGCAAAATGATACTACCATGTCCAATCAATAATATTTACGATTAGCTCCCATGGGTTAGACTACTGTTAAAGTAAAATTTGTCAAAGATTATTTGGGTATTATATACTGAGATGAGGAAAATAATTTCCAATACTCTCTGAGCTCTAAAATGAAGAGCAGAGTGGTGATGTATATCACAGAGGTCGAGAACAGTCTGAGTATACTTTAAGTAGAGCCTGAAATGTTCAGGAGGGAATGAGTTCGTGGGAAGTCTGTACAGAAGAGGGCGCTGCAGCTCTGTGACACAGCAGAAATGACCTCAGGGCTTTTCAATAGTTACCAGTGGAACTGGGCCAAAGGATAAAGCCGTAATTCTGAGGCGTACCTGGCAGAAACACTTCTTGCCACATTTACTGCCATTGTATTCAAGGAGCAAAATCAAAATTTTGATGACAAGTTGGCAATAATTTGCACAAGAAAAGCTCTATAATTTGCAAGTCTCCTCCACCCCACCTCTACCCAGCTCTTACTGAGGGAAAGTGCTACAGGAATTGTTGTTCGAATTCACAAATCCTAACCTAGATCTGAAGTTTGCTTCTTCTTTAGCCTTTGGCAAGTTACTTAATCTCTTTCTGTCTTGTTTTTCTCATTTGAAAAATGAGGATAATAATACTTTATTCTTTCCCAGAGTTGTGGTGAAGATTAATGCATTTTGAAGAACTTTGAAAGGAAAAAAAAAAAAAAACTACTCATGTACAGCGCAGTATTGTCTTCCTTTTCTTTTAAAATAATACAAGAACTTGCTGTCCAGCAGCACTATGAAAAAAAGATTTTTCTAGACTCAGCTCTTCAGCGGTATTTATATACGTTCAACTACTTGGTTTAGTGTCCAGTGATCTACACGAACAAACAAGGTTAATGAACATTTGCTCTTTTGGCTCCTGAGCATAAATTTCCTCTTATTTTCCTAACTGCAGTGGGGATTTCTTCTGGGGAACTGCCTCTTTCCTACTCTTGCACTCTTTGTGGTGCTATATTTCAATGTGTCCTGCATTCCTTTTCTTAAACTAAGCCAATCTGATTGGGTACTTTGAAAGAATGTTGTTCTAAGTTAATGAAAAGATAATTAAAGAAAATAAAACTATATAGAGCATACACTCCAGTTACTTTCTGAATTTTTTCCCCTAGTTTTTCTAGCTAATTCTGAAATTAACAAATATGATTCCAATCAAAAACTGGCTTAAGTTAACCAGAGTCAATAAATCAATTCATATTATTTGAGAACTAAAAATTCATAGAAATAAGAAAGCTCTGGGTATGGCTAATAAGCAGGACACTCCAAAGAACAAAACTTATGAGCATTGTACAAAAGTCAAGTTAATGACTTGTAGTGCCAAAAAATTAAAAAGTAAAAAAAGAAAAAAAAATCCAGATTTGAGAAAAGAGGAATTTGCTGAGTTCCCAGAATAGAACTGTAATCCTTTAACCAGCTTCCACCCTTGATTCAGTTCTACAAACTCAGATACCACTAAAGAAGAGGTTGAGTGATGCTGAGAAAGGGTATTCATATAACAATACAAGTGCACATTGCCAATGTTCTAATCTTCCCCTCAGATACCTGCAGCCATTCTTGTATGTTCATGTGTCCTGAGCAAGGAGAAAAGCCAAGTCTTTTAAGAACCACTGGATTTAGATCTGAACTAATGCTAATCCCAGCATAGTCAGAATGCCACTGTGGTCTCACTGTCAATGGAGGAATTCATGGAAGTCAAATGATTTTAGCTCTCATGTCTTAGAAGATCCAATAGGATTGAAATCCACGTAGGATAATTTCCTGTTACTGATTATGGGGTTGAAATAGATAACTTAAGTAATGGGGAAGATTCAGTGAATCCTGACTTGTGAAATTGACATTAAAGATAAGATATTTATTGAACACAGACTATGCTTTGACAATGGTTATCAAACTAGTTGTTTGAAACTTGAGAGTGCATCAAAATCAATTGGTGGGCTTCTTAAACACAGATTGCTGAGCCCATCACTAGAGTCTTTAATTTATTCAGTAGGTCTCGGTGAGGCCCAATAATGTACATTTTTAATAAGTTCCCTGTTTGATACTGATACTGCTGGTTCTGGGGCCCACACTTTAGAAACCACTGTGCTAGGCCATGATTTTGGCAATTTGAATTCTGTTGTGATTTTGAGAATTTTTTTTTACCTTATTGAGCTTACGTTCTAGTAGGAGAAACAGACAAAGTGAAAAATATGAATGTACAGTATGATCTCACGTAGTACTGAGTATTATAAAGGAAAAAGAGCAGGGTAAGGAATAAAAAATGTAGGAAATGCAGTTTTTAAAAGGATGATCAAGGAGGGTCTCTTGAGGAACTAGTATTTAAGCAGAGTTCTCAAGTAGAGGAGTCATATGAGATAGGAGCTTTCCCCAGAGAAAAACACCTTAAAACAGGAAAGATATTGTTAAGAAGGGCTGACTTTCTAACATAATACAATAGTGTTCTAGCTAGTGACTTGAAAGATGCACAAAACATGATTACAACTATATTCTCATTCAAATCTCCTAGTTCATTGTGATCAGAACACCAGGGGATCTAAAAGAATGATATTTAATTCTCACATAAGTATAGTAAAGTGGTGACTCCACAGTTGAAGCTGCTATTTCAGATATGCTCTCCTGGTTGCAGCAAATCCAGTCATCACCTGATAACACCTATTGCTAATGATCCATCAAATAAATTCGTCTCCATTCTAATGTGAGCATGAAAATAAATGATGGGTATGAGGTGTGGCTAAAGACAAGGCTATAATGCAATGGGTGGGGAAGGATAAACATCATTAAAAAAGCTACAGACATCTTAACATGTGACAAAAGTTAGCACCACAAAGCACCTTTCTTGTTCTTTCATTTATATTTACACCTATTTTAATTAACTTTCTCTCTCAATTTTCTTTCTTTCTACTGTATCTGAAGTGTGTTGGTGGTTTTTCAAGCACTTACCACTTAACCCACAGAATGAAGAAAGACAAAAAAAATCAATTGGGTCAAGAGTAGAAGTGGATAGCGTCTAGACATAGAGTTCACTATAGTAACAATGAGATTTGTCTCATTGTGAAAAGTACCATGTGAAAAATAACTCCGTCATTTTAGATGAGACCATTGTGGAAACCAGAAGTATGAGAAGGAAGGTAGCACAAAGGAAAGACACCATCAACACAGGCTATTTTTGGCACTTGTCATCCATAGCACATTCTTAAAAGATACCAATTTTCTTTGGGGTAATTATCTTTCTCCACTAGTGTGCTCTGAAATCAGGCCACCCTGCTTTTCCATAATGGAAACCAGTGTTTCCTCTGGAATAACTTTCTGCTAGGTATATATTCTCACTTGGATATGGCCAAGAGGCTACCTCATAATCCCCTTCTGTAAGACTGGGGATTTCTTTTCTCACCTTTTCTCAAGTGGAATGACAAAAAAAACAAAAACAAAAACAAAACAAACAAAAAAACTATTGGAAGCTATCATTTCTTTCAGTGAAAGAACTCAAGCTGAGTTTCGTTAAAAGATATTCTCAATGCAGATACTGTGAAGTCCTGAATTCTTTGCTGTCCCAAGACTAATGATTCACTCAGTTCTTTTTTGAAAGCCTCATATCTTCTCAACGATTTTCTAAAAAGTTTTTTATGTGATATTTACAATAAAATTACTATAAGTTCGTTTGAACATAATTTCAAATGTTTGTTGGCCATTTATATTTATTATTTTATGAGTTGCTTCATCATAACCTTTGCCTAGTTTTCTAATATTCTGTTTTTTTGTTTTCTTGTCATTTTAGGCTAGTTCTTTACATAATCTGGGCACTAAAATCTGTCTTTTTAAATGTAACAAGTATATTAACCTCATCTGCTGATTTAAAAATGTTTATGGTATAGTTTTCCTTCAGAAACCATAAGTTCATATTGTCAGACAAATAAATATATATTGTTTAAATATTATTACTTTTGGCCTTTCCAACTTGCAAGTGAAAGTGTTTTCCTGGGCGCCTGGGTGGCTCAGTTGGTTAAGCGACTGCCTTCGGCTCAGGTCATGATCCCAGGGTCCTGGGACCGAGTCCCGCATCGGGCTCCCTGCTCAGCAGGGAGTCTGCTTCTCCCTCTGACCCTCCCCCCTCTCATGCTCTCTCTCTATCTCATTCTCTCTCAAATAAATAAATAAAATCTTAAAAAAAAAAAAGAAAATGTTGTCCTGTATTCTAAAACTTTTCTAATTTTGTTTGTTTGTTGTTTTTTTTTTTTAAATATTTTATTTATTTGACAGAGAGAGACACAGCGAGAGAGGGAACACAAGCAGGGGGAGTGGGAGAGGGAGAAGCAGGATTCCCTCGGAGCAGGGAGCCCGACGTGGGGCTCGATCCCAGGACCCTGGGATCATGACCTGAGCCGAAGGCAGACGCTTAACGACTGAGCCACCCAGGCGCCCCTAATTTTGTTTTTATACTTAGAACTTCATACAAAATTTGTATATAATGTGAGGCAGACAAACTTTTGTTTAAAGAGATGGCAAAGGAGCACCTGGGTGGCTTAGTCAGTTAAGTGTCTGCCTTCTGCTCAGGTCCTGATCTCAGGGTCTTGGGTTGGAGCCCTGCATCAGGTTTCCCACTCAGTGGGGAGTCTGCTTCTTCCTCTCCCTCTGCCCCTCCACCTTGTTTCATGTCAGGCTCCCAAATCAGTGGGGAATCTGCTTCTCCCTCTGACTCTGTCCCTCCTTCTCCCTCCCCTCCCCTGCACATGTTCTCTTTCTCTCAAATAAATAAATAAAATCTTTAAAAATAAATAAATAAATAGTTGGCAAATTTTCTCAGCACCATTTTTGAACAGGTCACACTTTCCAATTGACATAAGATTGCACTGTTTTATCATCTCTCTCATTTATTTCCACAATAGCACACTATCATAATCTTATTTATTTACTTAATTACTTACTATCATTTTGCCCCAAGTGGAATTCAAGCTTCATGAGGGCAATGAACTCATCTGTCTCTTTCAACACTTCATTTCTAGAGCCTAGAAAGCGCTGGCACATAGTAGGTAACAAAAATATTTGTAGAATAAATGAATAATTTTTTAAATACCCAAGTGAGCAATTAATTTTTTTAGCAATTAAATTTTTTTGAGTAAAGTGTGAATATATGTATATATTATATAGATGTAGATATGCATAAACACACATATGTGCACTACATTTGTATATATATATATATATACACACATATACACACACACACATATATAAGTACACACATATTTGCGTTTATATATGAGTATGTTATTTCGGTACCTGCTAAATTTAGATATATTTGATCTATTGAGAAGAGTAAATTAAAACCTTCTGGTGCTATTTTGTTTCTCTCAATATCCTGGTTTTTTTATATGTTATATATTTTTAAGAATATTGTATACTATTAGTTGCTTAAGAAATAATAATGGTTATTTATTTTGAATGGCATTTGTATCTTTAATATACCTCTGTCTCATTAAATATTTTTGTCTTAAATTTATCATTGTGTAATTTACTTGGGTTTCTGTATTTTTTGAGTTTTCTCAAGCCTTTATTTTTAGTACTTCTCTGACACTTTATTATACATAGTATTGCTGGATAGTATTGAAGACATTGCCTGATGTAGATAATGTTGAGTAAATGAGTAATTACACAATTTCACTATTTCATTCTGCAGATTTATTTGAAACTAATATATTTTTTTTTAATGAACTTCCAACAATCCTTGAAGTATTAGTGAGAAATAGTTTAAGTAAGAAGAGCCATGTAACATTTGTCAGTACCACCTTGGGGACTAACCAGGGTGAAAGGTAGGCTATTTTTAGTGTGCTTTGTTATTGTTAATGGGTCCACCTACACTTCTTCCTCAAAAACAACGTTTGATCACAAGATCTTCTATCCTTCTGTTAGTTGAGGACAAACTGACATGAATAGTTGAGAGATGGTGCAATATAATAAAGAGCTAATATGTTTGAACACAATACTTGATTTACATCCTGAAGGAATTTTACTTCTTGAGTTAAGAACTGATACTTTGATCATGTCTGTTATTATGTGATACTTTTAGTCATTTTTTTCTTAAAGTCAGCTCCACCAAATATATTGTGTTTTGCATGGGTAGTCAGATTTCAATTCTGAGGTCACTTTTTCAGAGACTTTTCCTTGAATTATTAAATGTTGTTTATTAATCAAATGGAAACCACAAATAATGAGAAAGAAAAAAATTCAAGGCATTTGCGGATATAAAACTTGAACATGGAGACCTGGTTTCAGGTGAAAGCAAAACTTATTTAATAATATTTTTCAAAAAAATGTTCATCTTTTCTATCCTCATTGTTATAATGGAATTTTGTCAAAGAATGTTCCCTTTACTATTATTTTTGTGAGAGAAAAGGGCCAAAAGCATTTTTGTTGAGAGAGGTGATTTTCAGTTAAAAGCAGAAACTAGATTCATTGTCTTATGGAATGAACAGTCTCATAAAATATGGTGGGAATTATTGTTTGCTTTCAGCAATTTAATTAAAAGCTCAAACAAGTAAAGCCCACAGGAGATTTCTACCAAAGCCTAATTTATTGCTAAATGCTATTCTGAGTAATACAGCACAGAAAGTAGAATGTCTGGTGTAAGTAGCCTAATTTATGAAGTGAATTAATAAATTTAGCAGTTCTTAGAAAGTATACATTTCTATGTTGCACATTCTCTTAAATATTCATGTCAGGTTTGTCCTAAGCTAATGAGAGGATAGAAATTCTTGTGATTAAATGTTGATCTGGAGGAACAAGGGTAGGTGGACCCATTAACTACTTTAACTCAGTCTTGAAGAGTCCATTCTGCCATTCTGTCAAGCCAAGTTGGTGGGGAATATAATGAGATCGGTGAATTCCATAAGTCTGGGCCTATTGCCACAAATCTTTTGGTGTGAAGTGAGCAACTTGATCAGAAGTAATGTTTTGTGGAATATCACAAAAGTGGATAAGGCATTCTGTAAATCCACAAATGGTAGTTTTGGCAGAAACATTATATTCAGGAAACACAGATCCAAGTGCAGAGTAAGTGTCTATTTCAGTAAAACCAAAATGCTGCCCCTTCCATGATTGCAGTTGTCCAATTTAATCAATCTTTCACCAGAGAACTGGCTGACCACCCAGGGGATGTTGCCATATCAGGGATTCAGTGTTGGTCTCTCCTGCTGACAGATTAACACTCAACAGTGGGCATAGGCAGGTCAGACTTGGTAATTGGAAGTCCATGTTGTTGAACTCAGGCATAACCTTCATTCCTGCCACTTTGTTCATGAGCTGCTGGGTAATGACAGTAGTAGCTGTGGAAAGAGGACGACTGGCTTCCACAGAACGTGCCACCCTCTCCACTTGATGATTAAAAACCTCCTCAGCTGAGCTCACACTACGGTGCACATTTTCATGGAACGCAAATTTCTTTACGATTTTTACCAATTCAGAATGGTCTATCCACTTTTGGTGGATTTCTTGACAGGAATGGAGAAAAAGACATATATCAAATTAATTACAGCATACCAAATACCAGGGGATGTGGTAGTTTGCCCAAAGAGGGAAGCCACATCTGGTACAACAGCAGCATTTGGGGTCATTACCTGGTAAAGTTTGCTATAATCCATTGACATTTTCCAAGGTCCATCTTGCTTCTCTGCACAGGCTAAAGTGAGGGTTGAGTGGGTATGTGGTGGAAATAATGAACTCTGCATTTTTCAAATTCTTGATGGTGGTACTAATTTCTGAAATCCATCAATACTACAATCAGAATTGCAGCATTGCTTTTGATTCACTATTTTCTTACAGAAAGGCAATTCTAATATCTTCCACTTAACTTTTTCAATTATAGGAGTCCTCACTCCACAGATCAGGGAAACAATGTGGGGATTCTGCCATCTACTGTGTATGCCCATTTCAATTATGCATTCCATTTCCCCAGAACTGGGGAAATAACCATCTTCAGTGGGATTCAGGAACCCACTGGGCCCACTGTGAGATGAACTGGAGGTAAGACTCTCTCGGTCACCAGCATCCATATGCTTCTTCTCTGAGTGGTGGACCATAGTGACATTTTGGGTCTCCTGGAATTAGTATCAGTTCAGAGCTAGTATTCCATAGTCCCCCAAAAGGTCTAATTATTTCCTTTTCTTAAACACACAGTTATCCTGCTAAAAAGCCATATGTCCCTTTGGAGAACCCTGGGAGGAAGACTATACATTTCTGGGAGTGTACCAGGGTCCTTCCTTAAGGAGTTCTTGGTTGGTAAGCCGGCTCTAGTCTGGTACTGAATGAGGTACCATGGCTCTCTGTTTTATTTTTTAGGTTAGACTTTTATTTATTTGACCTAGAGATTTTATGCTTAATGGACCAAGTAAGAACTTACTTGAATTTTTATTTCACTTGTAAGAACACCATGATCAACTAGTTAGCCAACTTCATAGGTCTGGGTGATACAGACTGTTCTGACTGCAGCTCTGACTCTATTGTCCATTACAGGAGCCATGACCATCTTGCCTTTGACATTTGAATCTTCCATCGGTACCTGCACCTTGAGATTCAGTAACTCCTGTTGCCTTTGGCTTTTTCTATTTAGTAACTGCAAGTCCCACTCTGAGGTCTGACCTAGAGAGAAGAGTGAACACACAGCCTTTTAAAAATGCTGAGTCTCCCCTCACAACTTTATTTTTTATGGTGGTGGTAAAAGGTATGTTCTAGACCCTTTCAGCATGGGTGAGTCATCTTAGATGATAAATCCAGTCTAACATTCTTATTTCCCTAAGCCTTTGAATTCCTTCCTCTATATTAAACCAGGACAGATCTGGCATTTCTAATTTGTTCATTCTGGATCACCTTTTGGACCATGTTTCAGCCAACCAAATAAACTATTAGAGCTCTTTCTAACTTCTCGAACATCAACATTAAATGCAGAATCTCTGTTTAGTGAGCACATATCAATAAATTTGACCAGATCGAAATTTATGTTCCTTCCACCACTATTCTATAGCCTCATTATGCATTCCCATACATGTTACCTGGATTTTTGTCTGAATACATTAGAAAACAGAAGTAGTTCTTTTGTAGTGTAACACACTTCCTCATGGAGCACACTTTGTACCTCACCTTTAGGGGCCTCCTATGATGACTTCAGTCTAGTTATGGTCAAGAAGCAAAGAGAACTACTGGAGGTAGGTCCTAAAGAAAATCTGTATTGTCTTGCATGGCAACTGGAGGCCATTACCATTTCCTCAGGTAAAGCATAGTTAATCCTCCCAGATGGTGGTAGCAAGGTTGCTACCACTGGAGGTGGGGAAGCTGCTTCTGCTGATAGTGGGTAGATCACTTCTCTCCAGGGGGTCAGGAGATTGCTTCCACTGGGGGTAAGGAGGCCAATTACTCTAGATAGTTTTTCCTATCTCATTGAAATGCCTTGTAAACATAATTCTATATTTGAATGGTATTTCATTATGTGCATTAAATGTGATCATTTTAATTATTTCTCTAATGTTGAAGATTTAATTTCATTCTTAAAATTTGTAAATAATGCACTATCATAAATCTTTGCCTGAGTTTTGGATTGTTCTCCCTAGAAGAAAGTTATTCAACTGTGATAACTGGTTCAAAAAAGGAGAACATTTTAGAAGCCTTTAGCACACATTTGTAAACTGCTTCATGAAAAGATTGAATAAACTTCTATTCCAACAAATGGTGAATGATAGCCTCACCCACATGGGCCAGCACTGAATGCTATGTTTTGTTTTTGCTAATGTTATAATAAAGATTTCATGTACTACAAGTGAAAATGAATATATTTATGAATTGTCAGATTTTGTGTTTTCTCTTTCCAGATATTTTATTGGGGTCTCATGTCTGACAGTTTTGAGTGAATAAGTTAGTAATTTCCCTTGCTTAGTTAAAAAAAAATGGATAATGAGCCATCTATTCTGGCCTGCTGTGTTAGCAATTAATTCAGAGACATGAACACTGATGGAAAGTTTTGAGAGAAAGAAGTAGGATACAAAAGTAAATATTTTCTTGAATTTCTAGGAATGTTGAGGATCCTGCTCCTTAGAACTTTCCCTGTCTGAGGATTACCATACAATTTTCCAAGGCAAGTTTTATCAATAGCTTCTCAACAAAGTAGGAAGAAGACATATTTTAATTTAATATTAGGAAGAAAATTTGACTGATTAGATATGAAAAAGGAAGATATGATCTTCACAGGAATTTCTTATAATAAATATTTATGATTATGTAACTTGATGGATTTGAAGCACTTTCATATTCTCTGTCTCATTCAATATTTATAATAATCAAGGAAGGCAGAGAAAGATATAAACAGATAAAAATATATATAAAACAGGGTAGATCCATTCAGCTTATGAAATTATGAAATATATCATTTCCTACGTTGTAAAATGCTAATGGTTCTGGAAGATAATAGCACAATGAAGAGAGATAAATAAAAGGTTGAATATATAAATAGGAACGTATTAATATATATAAACATCTGTCTTTAAATCCATTGCTATACCCTCTTCCTAAGAGAGAAATCAGGTAAGGAGGAAAATATTCCTTTGCATTTCACAAGAATATTAATAGCCAGGATGAATAAGCAGAGATCTATGCCTTGGAGAGAGAGGCCAGTAGAAATGCTTTGACCCCATTCAGAGCATCACCCCTGCAATAGCTTCAAGGCCAAAAGTTATTATATCCCTGCTTGGCTAGTGCTCATATCAATAATGGTGGGGCAATTCCAACTTGATGAAGACTAAGGTTGTGTGAGTGATGGAGGCTGAGCAGAACTGATGAAGCAAAGTTTTTTGTTGTGATTGGCACCTCTATGAAAGCTATGGAAGCCAGTGGCCACAAAGTCCTGGTTTGGTTGACTGCACCACATAACAGTAACCATAACTCTTTTTGTGGATGGGGATAAGACATTCCTGGAGGACTTCCAAAATTATCTTAGGCAGAGGGACCCTGTAAGGGGCCAATGTTCCATCCAGCCAGAGGTATCAAGAGCCATTACAATTTCAGTATTGTAATAATCACTTCACAGAGGATCTGTCCAGCTCAAAATGATACACTTAATTTCTCCTTGCACACATAATGATTTTTCTTAAACCATGGCTTATCTTTGCTAAGTGGTCCCACTTCTTAGACAATGTTGATTAGAACAGCGTGGACATCTGACACAAACTATGCAGATCATTGAAATGTAAATAACGTAGCCAGGAAACAGGGAGATGTCAACCTTTATTGACTGTGTGAACTTTGGTGGCCTGGATCCCTAGGATCCTGAGAGCAATTTTGGCCCTGGTCTGGCTTCTTTATAGGCTGCATCCCTGCTCTTGAAGCCTACTATCTTTTGGTAACTTCATCATTTTGGTTTACAATATCTTGTTGGTTCATGTGTTTAGAGAAAAAAAAAATATATAGTCCCAACTAATTATATATTAATAACAACCTGATGAAACATGGAGCATTTGCATCATGTCATATCATATTATTGGCATTTGATTTTTCCATGTCATTATCTCTTTTTTACATGATGAGTTTCTCAACCTAGTATAATACATCTTAGTTTTATCTCCATGTAGTTACAGAATACTGTAGTACACATTAAATTTTTTTGAATTATCTTCTTGTAAAATAAAAAAAAAAATAGCACCTTTTATTCTTAAGTCCATGTTTTGGACTTTATTTTTGAGAACCTAAGTAGTAGGAAACTATTTTCCTGGAATGTTATGAAGGTAGTCAAGCATTAGTGGGGAGATAGAATATATGAAATTTAAGATCTCCATGCCTCCTAACACTCTGCATCTAAACGAACTACCATATATCAGATATTTAACTTTCAATTTTATTTTACAAAAAAAGATATTTGTTGTTAGTAGCATTCTAATATAAGACAACTTGAAAAAATATAACATAAACTCCCATGGAAAAGATTCAGTATTTAATACCAGCATTCTTGGTGGGTAGAAGACAGATGAAGAAAAAAACAACATCTCTTTAAGAAGGGAACAAACATAGAAAAGCTAACAGGCTTGAATGAACTTTGATCTGCAGCAGAAGCTTCCTGCAGTTACTGACTTCACAGAAACAGAGGGGTAATGAGATTCCTGCAGATGAACACAGCAAACTAAAGGTAGATTCATTGACCCCAACATTGTTGCTGTGCATTAATTTTCAGATAATGGAGCACAACTAAAATAGGTGCAGGCTGAAGGCTGCAATGTAGACTTCAACTTTAGAGGAAGTCAGTGGGACACGAAGAAGAGTAGGCCATCCTCACTGCCAGAGAGTTAAAAAAATAATCCAGGGCTAATATTATTAGAATCAGATGTGCTGCATTGGCAAGCTTATTAGCTGTGTTTTAGGAAGATAAAATTGTATGATTCATTTTTTAAAAAGACATTGAATATAAACAAACACTTTTGGTGTAGAGTCTTAAATGTTTTCTAATGGCAATTTTATAGGATATTTATTCCTTTATTCAGTGATCATAAATACAATTAAACATTTGCTATGTGTCAGGCTCATTATTCCTATCCTTTAGAAGCTCAGAATCTCCTTAGTGAAATAAAACACCAGTGATTCCAGAAGAAGATGGAGAGTGGTTTTTGCCTGTGTACAGGGTGTGTAGGGTGATGGGGTACAGAGAGGATGATCTCGTTGTACTCAGACCGGGGAAGAGGTTTCCAGAACAGATTTTTTCATGGAATCCTTTCATGGAATCATGGAAAAGCACGTAAACAGCTTTTCTTTTAAGTTTTTTTTAATTGCTCAGTTGAAATCTGAGGGTGACTTATGTTTATAAATTAGTTTATGTATGTTTATTTTAATGCAATATTCTTAGATTCTGTGGTAGACTCAAACTTATTTTTTGAGAGAAGTAGATACTCCACGAAGGATTTATATTTTTTTTCTCTGTGGCAGTATTAAGGATTAATAAAAATGACTCTAACTGGATTAGGTCAATTATCCCATGCACTAATTTCCCCCAATTTGGTGCACACACACAGGTATGTGAATGTGTGTATATATATACACACACACACACATATATACACATACATATACACATATCTATCTATTATCTATCTATCTATCATCATCTATCTATCTAATCTATCATCTATCTATACATGCATACACACACACAACACATACACACACAGGGGGTATTGAAATTAAAGTGCATCTGAATATTTTTTCAAGGCCAGATGCAAGTTAGGCTTGCTAGAAATAAGTGTGTCACAGTGACAGGTTTTTTTGGATCCCCCTTCCCCTTGGAGCTGCATTGAACATAAGATGTGCTCCCAAGGAATCAAGTTTAGAAATAGAAAAATAGTAACTTTACACAGGAGGAACTTGGCAAACACTTACCTTAACCAATGATGTCATGTGGAGATCACGTACACCAGGATGGGATGGATGAGAAGGGCACTTCATTTCTTTTATACTCTTTCTAAAAGTCATAAGCCCAATCTAATCATGAGATAAATGTTAGACAAATCTAGAGTGGAGGACAGTCTACAGGACATGTGGATAGCACTCCTCAAGAATGTCAGGGTCTTGAAAAACAAGGAAAAACTGAGAAACCATCCCACACCAGAGGAGACTGGGGAGACATGATTAATAAATGCAATGTGGTGTCCTGGATTGGAGCCTGTAACAGAGAGAGGACATCAATGAAAAGACCAGCGAAATCTAAACAAAGTCTGGAGTTTAGTTAATAGTCATTACCAATGTTGGTTTATAAATTTTGACAGAGTTCAGTTTGTACCACAACATGAGGTGCAAATAAGGGGGAAAACTGAATAAGGTGTTTATGTGAACTTTGTACTATCTTTGCAATGTTTCTGTAAATCTAAAATTTTTCCTCTCAAATTAAAGAAAAATCCTTTCAGAGAACTATCTAATGTGATAGTGATAATGCCTAATTTCTAATAAATCATTTTAAAAGTTTCACTTCAAACCAATCCAAGAAATGAACCAGAATGTGTTGTAATTTAATGAGAATGTTTTGTCAAGTCTTTGTAGCTGTGAGTGAAAAAGAACCTATGATAATAAATGACAGAAATTATTAATACCCACAACTGAACAAGATATAAGGCATCTCATTGAAGTGAAATGTGCCTTCAAAGTTAAGTATTTTTTTTTTTCCATTTCTTTTTCCTGTAATTAGCTACACTTTGCAGTGTGATAGAGATAGATGACAATCTACAAAAGTCATTTAAATATATTACAGAATTCTTTCAGACACCCTTCAAATACTGTGAAACCAACAAATTAAAAGAAAAAATGTAAAATGTACAATTACTGCAAATTTCTATTTTATATGTGCTATCTTATCTTAGAAAGAGCATAAGACATATATATTTTTTCTTATTGTATATGGATAGTAAACGAAATAGGTTACAACAAAATTAACAATACTGGAATGCTTGGATGGTATAGTTTCATACAGTTGTACTATTATATATGTTGTAAATATATATAATATATAATAAATAATACATATAATGACATTATATAGTACCATTTACATAATGTTATATTCTCTATGTATGTTCTAAGAGAACACTTTTGAAATAGAGTTTCTTCTTTCTCAATTTTCTTAACTTCAAACCTTCATTTAAAGCCACCTCACCCTAAGTACCTTGCAAGCATTTTTAGAGACATCAATATCCAGATTTTTGAGGTTCACAGCACACTACCTCACAAGCTTTTGACAAGCACAACTCTACTGACTTTCTAGTTTATTTAAGCTAATTGTGAAAGTTACTCGTGGCTCTTATTATCACACTGTTCTCTTGGACCACAGCAGCTAGAAGCAGGGTGCTGTCATAAAAAGGATTGTAAGTTGAACTTTCTGAAAGCACTGATATCAACCAGTTTTAATGAAAACAAAAGTGGCAATTTCACATGGTCCAGCCTAATACACAAGTATTATAGCATTATTCTCCTCACATCTTCCCACCATTTTCTGATCTACTGAAATTGCCTTTATCTAACCTGCTATTTGACTTCTCACTAATCCCTGGAAATCAACCTGCAATTAACTTAGATTTTTTTTAGCCAGTGTAAGGTGAGTATAAAATCCTATGGTCATGGCTCTTCTTTTTATTTGTGGTGTAATTTGGTAACACATTTCTCTGGCTCTCTAAGCTCAGTTTACTCATGGAGAAAAAAGGATAAAGGGATAAAACATGTTTTATCCTTAACATGTTTGGGGAAGATTACATAAAGGTAAAAATATACACATTGAGAAGTATAGGAGATCATTGATAAATGGTAATTCCCTTTCTTTCTCTAGATTTTTTGGGTGTCACTCCCAGCCTGAATCTCGAGGTCAACCCTTACAACCATTACAGGCCCTCAGTACAAATCATTCTTTTAGCAAGTAATTGATGAACTCCTATGTTTCTAGCTCTATGTAGTGTTCTGATGATTATTGGTAAATAAATAAATAGTAACCTTCATTGAGTTTACCACTTAATAAAAAAGCCTCTAAGAAAATGAGTGAATAAACACATGAAAGCAGAATTGTATTAAACTAACGGTTTTGAAGAAAGCAAACAAGGTGCGATAGAACAACAGAATATTAGTGACTCAGTAAAAGGAGCCCTCTCTCTCTTTCTCTCTGATTTATTTTCCCAATCCAACATCTTTATCCTCACTACTGCTTCAGAATTGGTTAATTTTGTTAAAGAAAGTCAAAATATGTGACTGATTGTTTTAATTATAATAGATTCTGTTTGAACCTTACCACTATTTATGAGCCCTAAATAAAAGGACTGACAAGGAACAAAGTTTTTCAGCGATTCCTTAAATACCCAACCATATTCAAACAATGTAGTTTGGAGAGCTGGATTATTTCATTCCAGTCCCTTACTTCTGTGAGGGTGTTTTGAAGAAAGGGGTTGACAGTCATCTCTCAAAAAAAGAGGGGATGCAAAACACAAGAGGAGAGCAGGGACTGGCCAGAAAAGGAGATTCAGGAATTGCCATAGGAAGAGTTGGGGGCTGTGAGATCATTCATAATAACCAGCCTCTTCTTTGGTTTTCAGTTACTTCCTCCTAAGAGCCACCCCACCCTCCTTTTGCTCATTTTACCTTGCTGTTTGTTTTGTTGTTCTAAGGGAGCAATCTTGTTTTTTTAAAGATTTTATTATTTATTTGAAATAGAGAGAGACAGAGATAGTGACAGAGATAGCAACAGAGAGCACAGGTGGGGAGAAGAGGGAGAAGCAGGCTTCCCCAGTGAGCAGGGAGCCCATCATGGGACTCTATCCCAGAACCCTGGGATTATGACCTGAGCCGAAGGCAGACACTTAACCGACTGAGCCACCCAGGCACCCCTCAAGGGAGCAATCTTTTGAAAGCTTGCTTATCCATTATTTCCAGCAGCTAAAAGTTTTCTTTTGTCTGGGCCTTCTCATAAACTCCCTATCTACTCTGAATTTACATAACCATTTATCTTTCTGTTTCTTATGTTCCTTAAACTTTGAACTTTGAGCTGTCATTGCTCAGGTGTAGATACCATTTCCTCTACGAGATTTTGCCTCTTCTGAGATCAGGGTCATATTTTGTATGTCCACATCTCTCAAGGTGTCTGTCATATTGCCTTGTGCAAAGCACATATTTAAAAGGGTTTGAAAGAATAAAGTTGATGCAGTGTTTATTCATAATTCTTTACTTTCTGAGCATCAGTGAAGGAAAACATTTCTACAGCTGCAGTGAATGTTTTCTATATAAAAAATCATAAAGTGTTTCTAATAAAGACGCTTTGTTCAGATTGTGGCTCTAAGTTGAAGTACATAACTTTTAAGATCTCATATATGGCTACTTTGAAGAGAACAACGTTTCTAACAAGTTAAGACTTAATTGAAACAAAAGATTCTTTCAATGAAAGAACTGTAAAAATGCTTGAGGTTCTTTAACTGATAGAATTAAACTCTTTCTTTTTTATTATTTTATTATTATTGTTATTTTAAATAAAAAAATAATAAAGAATTTAACTCTTTCTAACTGGGAACTACTCCTCAGGTTTTCTATGCTTAACCGGCTTCTGAATAATCAATATGTACTTATCTGAACAGTAGTCCTCTAGGTACTTATTATATGAAGACACAGAAATATATCAGTGCCTCCAATGTACCTACCATTTTACTTTCCTCCTTCCTTCCTTTTTGACCCACTTTTTGCTTCCTATCTCTTAAACTTGTCATTGGTGTGTGGGGGGGAACACATTGCTATTTAGGTGTATATTGATTATGGACCTTCACTCTGGGTGTTATAGTTTGAGAATGCACTTGGCAGTTTATTTCTGGTCCACAGAGGGGAAGAATGATCAGTAAGTCTCATTTATTTGCTTCTGTCCCTTCTGAAAAGTACTGAGACAATTCTTTCAACTCCCTTGCTGTCCTCATGGAGGGCACCCAACATACTTCTGAACAAGGCTGAAGTATAGATGTTATTTGTCCCTCTGTCATCACCTTATTCTGATATAGTATTTTCCTAATTACAGCTGTAAGACAGTTTTTGGTCAGAGACTCTGGATAAATAATTCTCCGAATTTATCCTAGTGGAAAAAGTTGGCAAATACGTCATATTCTACCTTTTCCCCCAAATTAATAGAAACATTTATGTAAATGATACACATTAGCAGCTGACCTTGAAGAATAATACCATTTCCCATATATAACAGGTCTCCTCCACTGGGCACTTCACTTGGGATAATGATCAGGAACAGGTGTTTATTCTCAGTTTGCAGGTTAATTATGGATCCATTAAAGTTTAGAAGTTGAGCATTTCTCTCATGTGATTCCAAATTTTGCTATTTTCATCCACACAGTGGGTTTATGTTCTCTTATTTCCAAAGAACATATGCTCTGCAATGGTAATATGGTCCATAGCATATTCAATATTACATAAACATTCTTTCTCTTGAAGAATTTACCCTGAAATGTGATATATACTTAGCTCCCTTCCTCATTTTTAAAGTTCATTTAAATGGCAAACTGTGGATTTATTTTAAATGTTTTTACTTTTTATCCATGTACTTTTATAAAAATTTGTACATATTTTTATGCTGCATTTTCAAGAACATTTATTTCCAACAACACAGATAAATAAATTCCTGCGTATCTGGATTTTTTATTTGTTTTCTATGAGGGAGGGACTAATCTGAAAAAAAACTAGAATTAGTCATAAAAATTTTACCAAAAATGGAGCAAATCACATATTCATAAAGGCATTGTCCCACTTTGCAATGGTCAGCAGTAAGCACTAATCTTATTTAAATACAATGATAAAAAAATGTTTTAAAAGAGACTATTTCAAGGTAAGTCATGAAAATAAAGTAAAGTTACCTGGTGAATCTTCAAAATGTTGGAAACTAGAAATCTTACTGGAGTTAGTGAGAGAAATATTTGACCCAATATGAGATGCACTGAAGTGTAAGGATTATTTTTTAATTTTTTTATTGTTATGTTAATCACCATACATTACATCATTAGTTTTTGATGCAGTGTTCCATGATTCATTGTTGTGAATAACACCCAGTGCTCCATGCAGAACGTGCCCTCTTTAATACCCATCACCAGGCTAACCCATCCTCCCAACTCCTCCCCTATAGAACCCTCAGTTTGTTTTTCAGGGTCCATCGTCTCTCATGGCTCATCTCCCCCTCCGATATCCCCCCCATCATTCTTCCCCTCCTGCTATCTTCTTCTTCTTCTTCTTCTTTTTTTTTAACATATATTGTATTATTTGTTTCAGAGGTACAGATCTGTGATTCAACACTCTTGCACAATTCACAGCTCTCACTATAGCACATACCCTCCCCAATGTTTATCACCCAGCCACCCCATCCCTCCCACCCGCACCACTCCAGCAACCCTCAGTTTGTTTCCTGAGATTAAGAATTCCTCATATCAGTGAGATCATATGATACATCTCTTTCTCTGTTTGACTTATTTCGCTCAGCATAACACCCTCCAGTTCCATCCACGTTGTTGCAAATGGCAAGATTTCATTCCTTTTGAAGGCTGCATAATATTCCATTGTATATATATACCACATCTTCTTTATCCATTCATCTGTTGATGGCCATCTTGGCTCTTTCCACAGTTTGGCTATTGTGGACACTGCTGCTATAAATATTGGGGTGCATGTAGCCCTTCAGATCCCTACATTTGTATCTTTGGGGTAAATACCCAGTAGTGTAATTGCTGGATCATATGGTAGCTCTATTTTCAACTTTTTGAGGAACCTCCATACTGTTTTCCAGAGTGGCTGCACAAGCTTGCATTCCCACCAACAGTGTAGGAGGGTTCCCCTTTCTCCACATTCCTGCCAACATCTGTCATTTCCTGACTTGTTAATTTTAGCCATTCTGACTGGTGTGAGGTGATATCTCATTGAGGTTTTGATTTGGATTTCGCTGATGCCGAGTGATGTTGAGCACTTTTTCATGTGTCTGTTGGCCATTTGGATGTCTTTGGAAAAATGTCTGTTCATGTATTCTGACCATTTCTTGATTGGATCATTTGTTTTTGGGTGTTGAGTTTCATAAGTTCCTTATGGATTTTGGATACTAGCCCTGATATGTCATTTGCAAATCTCTTCTCCCATTCTGTTGATTGTCTTTTGGTTTTGTTGACTGTTTCTTTTTTTTTTGCTGTGCAAAAGCTTTTTATCTTGATGAAGTCCCAATAGTTCATTTTTGCCCTTGCTTCCCTTGCCTGTGGCGATGTTTCTAGGAAGAAGTTGCTGCGGAAGAGGTCGACGAGGTTACTGGCTGAGTTCTCCTTTAGGATTTTGATGGACTCCTGTCTCAAATTGAAGTCATTCAACCATTTGGAGTCTATTTTTGTGTGTGGTGTAAGGAAATGGTCCAGTTTCATTTTTCTGCATGTGGTTATCCAATTTTCCCAACACCATTTGTTGAAGAGACTGTCTTTTTTCCATTGGACATTCTTTCCTGCTTTGTCAAAGATGAGTTGACCATAGAGTTGAGGATCCATTTCTGGGCTCTCTATTCTATTCCATTGATCTATGTGTCTGTTTTTGTGCCAGGACCATACTGTCTTGATGATGCCAGCTTTGTAATAGAGCTGGAAGTCCGGAATTGTGATGCCATCAGCTTTGCTTTCCTTTTTCAACATTCCTCTGGCTATTCGGGGTCTTTTCTGGTTCCATACAAATTTTAGGATTATTTGTTCCATTTCTTTGAAAAAAGTGGATGGTGTTTTGATGGGGGATTGCTTTGCATGTGTAGATTGCTCTAGGTAGCATTGACATCTTCACAATAGTTGTTCTTCCAATCCATGAGCATGGAACGTTTTTCCATTTCTTTGTGTCTTCCTCAGTTTCTTTCATAAGTATTTTATAGTTTTCTGAGTACAGATTCTTTGCCTGTTTGGTTAGATTTATTCCTAGGTATCTTATGGTTTTGGGTGCAATTGTAAATGGGATCAACTCCTTAATTTCTCTTTCTTCTGTCTTGTTGTTGGTGTATAGGAATGCCACTGACTTCTGTGCATTGATTTTATAGCCTGCCACTTTACTGAATTCCTGTATGAGTTCTAGCAGTTTTGGGGTGGAGTATTTGGGTTTTCCACATAAAGTATCATATCATCTGCAAAGAGTGAGAGTTTGACTTCTTCTTTGCTGATTTGGATGCCCTTTATTTCTTTTTGTTGTCTGATTGCTGTGGCTAGGACTTCTAATACTATGTTGAATAGCAGTGGTGATAGTGGACATCCCTGCTGCGTTCCTGACCTTAGGGGAAAAACTCTCAGTTTTTCCCCATTGAGAATAATATTTGCTGTGGGTTTTTCATAGATGGCTTTTATGATATTGAGGTAGGTACCCTCTATCCCTATACTCAGAAGAGTTTTGATCAAGAAAGGATGCTGTACTTTGTCAAATGCTTTTTCTGCATCTATTGAGAGGATTATATGATTCTTGTTCTTTCTTTTATTAATGTATTGTATCATATTGATTGATTTGTGGATGTTGAACCAATCTTGCAGCCCAGGGATAAATCCCACTAGGTCATGGTGAATAATCCTTTTAATGTACTGTTGTATCCTATTCACTAGTATTTTGGTGAGAAATTTTGCATCATGTTCATCAAGGATATTGCTCTGTATTTCTCCTTTCTGATGGGGTCTTTGTCTGGTTTTGGGATCAAGGTAATGGTGACCTCATAAAACGAGTTTGGAAGTTTTCTTTCCATTTTTATTTTTTGAAACATTTTCAGAAGAATAGGTGTTAATTCTTCTTGAAATGTTTGGTAGAATTCCCCTGGGAAGCCATCTGGCCCTGGGCTCTTGATTCTTGGGAGATTTCTGATGACTGCTTCAATTTCCTTACTGGTTATTGGTCTGTTCAAGTTTTCTATTTCTTCTTGGTTCAGTTTTGGTAGTTGATACATCTTTAGGAATGCATCCATTTCTTCCAGGTTATCTAATTTGCTGGCATAGAGTTGCTCTTAATATGTTCTTATACTTGTTTGTATTTCTTTGGTGTTGATTGTGATGTCTCCTCTTTCATTCATGATTTTGTTGATTTGGGTCCTTTCTCTTTTCTTTTTGATAAGTCTGGCCAGGGGTTTATCAATCTTGTTAATTCTTTCGAAGAACCAGCTCCTAGAGTCGTTGATCAGTTCTACTGTTCTTTTGGTTTCTACCTCATTGATTTCTGCTCTGATCTTTATTATTTCTCTTCTCCTGCTGGGTTGAGGCTTTATTTGCTGTTCTTTCTCCAGCTTCTTTAGGTATAGTGTTACGTTGTGTATTTGAGACCATTCTTGTTTCTTGAGAAAGGCTTGTATTGCTATATACTTTCCTCTTAGGACTGCCTTTGCTGCATCCCAAAGATTTTGAATAGTTGTGTTTTCATTTTCATTGGTTTCCATGTATTTTTTAAAATTTTCTTTAATTTCCTGGTTGACCCATTCATTCTTCAGTAGGATGCTCTTTAGCCTCCATGTATTTGAGTTCTTTCTGATTTTCCTCTTCTGATTGAGTTCTAGTTTCAAAGCACTGTGGTCTGAAAATAGGCAGGGAATGCTCCCAGTCTTTTGGTACCAGTTGAGACGTGATTTCTG
Organism: Neomonachus schauinslandi; assembly: GCF_002201575.2. Taxonomy (NCBI): domain Eukaryota; kingdom Metazoa; phylum Chordata; class Mammalia; order Carnivora; family Phocidae; genus Neomonachus; species Neomonachus schauinslandi. Next base: position 94,827,445 of record NC_058408.1, read on the forward strand.
ACCTAGATGTGATCTAATCTGGAGAATGTTCCATGGGTACTAGAGAAGAATGTGTTTTCTGTTGCTTTCGGATGGAATCATCTGAATATATCTGTGAAGTCCATTTGGTCCAGTGTGTCATTTAAAGTCTTTATTTCCTTGTTGATCTTTTCTTAGACGATCTGTCCATTTCAGTGAGGAGGGTGTTAAAGTCCCCCACTATTATTGTATTGTTGTCGATGTGTTTCTTTGCTTTTGCTATTAATTGGCTTTATAATTGGCTGCTCCCATGTTAGGGGCATAGATATTTACAATTGTTAGATCATCCTGTTGGATAGACCCTTTAAGTAGGATATATTGTCCTTCCTCATCTCTTATTACAGTCTTTGTTTTAAAATCTAAGTTGTCTGATATAAGAATTGCCACTCCAGCTTTCTTTTGGTGTTCATTAGCATGGTAAATTGTTTTCCACCCCCTCACTTTCAATCTGGGAGTGTCTTTGGGTCTAAAATGAGTCTCTTGCAGACAGCATATTTGATGGGTCTTGTGTTTTTTTTATCCAATCTGATAGCCTGTGTCTTTTGACTGGGGCATTGAGCCCATTTACATTCAGGGTAACTATTGACAGATAGGTATTTAGTGCCATTGTATTGCCTTTAAGGTGACTGTTACTGTATATTGTCTGGGTTCCTTTCTGGTCTATGTTGCTTTTAGGCTCTGTCTTTGCCTAGAGCACCCTTTTCAATATTTCTTGTAAGGCTAGTTTTGTATTTGTGAATTCCTTTAGTTTTTGTTTGTCCTGGAAGCTTTTTATCTCTCCTTCTATTTTCAATGACAGCCTAGCTGGATAGAGTATTCTTGGCTGCATATTTTTCTCATTTAGTGCTCTGAATATATCCTGCCAGTCCTTTCTGGCCTGCCAGGTCTCTGTGGATAGGTCTGTTGCCAATCTAATGTTTCTACCATTGTAGGTTGCATCTCTCTTCTCCTGAGCTGCTTTCAGGATTTTTTCTTTGTCTCTGAGACTCGTAAGTTTTACTATTAGATGTCAGGGTGTTGACCTATTTTTATTGATTTTGAGGGGGGTTCTCTGTGCTTCCTGGATTTTGATGCCTGTTTCCTTCTCCAAATTAGGGAAGTTTTCTGCTATAATTTGCTCCAATATACCTTCTGCCCCTCTCTCTCTTTATTCTTCTTCAGGGATCCCAAGTATTCTAATGTTGTTTCATCCTATGGTATCGCTTATCTCTCGAATTCTGCCCTTGTGATCCAGTAGTTGTGTATCTCTCTTTTTCTCAGCTTCTTTATTTTCATTGTTTGGTCTTCTATATCGCTGAATCTCTCTTCTGCCTCATTTATCCTAGCAGTTAGCGCCCCGATTTTTGCTTGCACCTCATTAATAGCCTTTTTGATTTCAACTTGGTTAGATTTTAGTTCTTTTATTTCTTCAGAAAGGATTTTTCTAATAACTTCCATGCTTTTTTCAAGCCCAGCTAGTATCTTTAAAATCATCATTCTGAACTCTATTTCCGACATCATACTAATTTCCGTTTTGAGTAGGTCCCTGGCAGTTGGTACTGCCTCTTGTTCTTTTTGTTGAGGTGATTTTTTCCATCTTGTCATTTTGTCCAGAGGAGAATAGATGAATGAGAGAACAAACTGCTAACAGCGTTACAATGTCCCCAGAAAATATACTCTAAACACATCAGAAAAGACCTGAAACTGGGGGAAAAGAAAGGGAAAGAAAGAAAAAAGAAAAAGAAATAAAAAAGAAAAAGGAAAAGATAAAAACAAAAAAAAACAGAACAAAACAAAAAAAAAACAGAATATGATCAAAGATGATCAGGCTGGTGCATAGATCTGTGCCACACACTAGATTTTGTGTGTATTTTGGTCTGTTAGAAGAAAGTGCTTCCCAAAATTTTAAAGAAAGAAAAACTTATATATGTACAAAAATAAGGGTTGATATGATGAAGGGATGGCATATGACTCTAAAGATGAAAATTATAAAAGATTATAAAAGGAATTGATAAGAATTTGTTTGAAAAAAGAAAGAAGAGGATTAAAAAAAAAAAGAAAAAAATAGGGAGGGAATGTGATCAGGCAGGAGACTAGAACAAAGTCATACACTAGCAATTTATGGTATATTTTGATCTGTTAGAAAAAACTGTATCTCAAAATTTTAAAAAGAGAACAGCTTATATATATATATATATAACATATATATATATATATATATATATGCCAAAAATATGGGTAACTACTATGAAGGGATAGAATATGACTCTAAAAATGAAAAATAAAAAATGTTTTTTAAAAAAGGGATTGATAAGATATCGATTGAAAAAGGGAAAAAGAAAAATTCAAAAAAAAAGACAGTAAAAAAAAAAAGTAACTTTGAAAGACTAAAGAATCATGGTAAAAAAGCCATGAATTCTATGTGCAGTATTCCCCTAGCGCTGGAGTTCTGTGGTTCTCATTGATCGGTAAACTTGGTCTTGGCTGGCTGTTCTTGCTGATCTTCTGGGGGAGGGGCCTGTTGCTGTGGTTCCCAAATGTCTTTGCTGGAGGCGGAATTGCCCCGCCCTTTCCAGGTCCGGGCTAAATAATCTGCTCGGGTTTGCTCTCAGGAGCTTTTGTTCCCTGCAAGCTTTTCGTACAGCTTTGGAGGAGGAGAGTGAAAATGGCCGCCTCCCAATCTCTGCCCTGGAGGAGCTGAGAACTAGGCACACCACTCCTCAGTGAGCCCCCAGAAAAAAGCAGTCAATCACTCCTATCTCCCTGGTCTCCAGCCGCACTCCGTGCTCACCCAGCCTGTGACTGAACATTTCTATCTCTGGCACCCGACCCCATGTGGAGTCTCCAAACCCAGCAGATCCCTGCGGTGTGCTCTGGTGTTGCTCCTCCCAGGGGAGGAAGGGGAGTCTCCCTGGATCTGCCACTTGTTGGGTCCCTCCTGGAAGAGCAGTGGCCCGACTGTGCCGTGGATCACAGTTTATGGCAACCCTGAGCTGAGAGCCTGCTACTCGGCTCTGTCTCTGCAGCCGGCTTCCCTGCTCTGATACCTGGGAGCTCTGCTGCACTCAGGCACCCCTGGTCTTTCTGTGACCCCGAGGGTCCTGAGTCCACACTGTCCCACGAGGTTTCTACCCCCTGCTTAGCCACCGGAGTGACGTCCCTCAGAGGAGCCGACTTCTAAAATTTCTGATTTTGTGCTGTGCTGCTCTATCACTTGCCTGTAGCGGCCAATGGAGCCCCCTCCCCCGCCATCTATCCTCCCGAATATCGCCTCGGATTCACTTCTCCACACGTCCTACCTTCCAGAAAGTGGTCGTTTTTCTGTTCAGACAGTTGTTGCTATTCTTTTCTTTGATCTCTTGTTGAGTTCGTCTATGTTCAGAATGGTTTGATCGCTATCCAGCTGGATAATTCCTGGGACCAGAGGAAATTTATGTCTCCTACTTCTCTGCCATCTTGCTCCTCCCCTCATGTAAGGATGTTTTAAGTGTATTAGAAATGTAATTAAAGTGGAGTAGAAACAGAAATGGGTAATACATATGACAAAGCCAAGAATATTAACATAGATATCAAGTCTACAATACATCTAAGTAAAAACCAAAAATAAAATAATTTTTGATGCAGAAATAATTTAAATACAGTTATTTTTGTTAACAATTAAGTATTTGGGTACTTAAAATAGTCCCATATATTTTGCTATTTTAAATTCATTTAAAATAATTTTAAATCAAGTAAGAGTTTGCTATTCAGTTAAAGGTACAGGACAAGGCAGCATGTTTTAATAAAAAATAAATAAAGGTACCTGAGAAATGATTTCAAAAATGTGGGAGAAACAAAACAAGAAATAAAGTTAACATTTATTCAGTGCCTACTGTGTGCCTGATATTCCTTTAGAACTTTTCCCATGAGTTTTTCCAGTCAATTCTCACAGATAGCTTGACAGGTTAAAATACTGGCATTTCACAGATAAAGCAACTGAAAGTTGGAAATTTGTACCTGAATACACACAAGCACTGAGTAATGGAGTCAGGATTCAAACTCATCTCTCTTTTTTTTTTTTTTAAGATTTTTAATTTATTTGATGGAGGGAGAGAGAGAGAGCACAAGCAGGGGGAGGAAGAGAGGGAGAAGCAGGCTCTCTGCTGAGCAGGGGGTTCAATGTAGGACTCAATCGATCCCAGGATCCTGAGCAGAAGGTAGATGCTTAACCAACTGACCCACCCAGGCGCCCCTCAACCTCATCTCTTACTCTACCATTTCACATTCTTCTCAGAGAAAGCTTAGTGACATCCACTTGTGCAGAAATGTATGTGCTTGCTTGTAGAAAGGATCTGAACCTGCATTAAAGAACAATCTAAAGCTGGGTGCCTGGGTAGCTCAGTCATTAAGCATCTGCCTTCAGCTCAGGTCATGATCCCAGGGTCCTGGGATTGAGCCCCGCGTTGGGCTCCCTGCTTAGCGGGAAGCCTGCTTCTCCCTCTACCACTCCTCCTGCTTGTGTTCCCTCTCTCGCTGTGTCTTTCTCTGTCAAATAAATAAATAAAGTCTTAAAAAAAAAAGAACAATCTAAAGCTATTCAGTTGGAGCAGCCATGAGGCAGAGATATTAGATTTTTTGTGTGTGTGTGGTTATTATTTATAGTGGGAGAAAGAACTGCTGTGTTGGAGGAGATTTAGTTCAGTAAGTGCTGTTCATGTCTGAGAAAGAAGGAATGATGCAGTAAGGGTCCGCAGAGACACCATGGGTACTTGTTTCCTGGCACACTTGACTCCCAAATAAAGGCTCTTACTGATGTGATAAAGCATGAAAAGCAGGTAAGGCTTGCCTGAAGAAGAGGTAGGAGATGTAACAGCCAATTTTCACATCCTCTCACAATTAAAATTTGAAAAAAGCACACTTCGGACATGTTTGTGTGCTCCCTTGTTTTAATCGAAGACTACAAGTACAGAAATAACTTGAACTCCAAAACCTTCAGCCTGAAGACTTTTTCTAACACAAAATAGCCTGAAGACTTTTTCTAACACAAAAAGCTGACAATGCTGATAAAAAATAGGCCTGAACCTCAAATTTATTACAGGATGAGAGTTATGAGTTTAATAGAAAAAAAGAAGTTTCAATGATAAGCAGTGAATATTAGAAGATTGATTATAAAACAGTTAAGGTCTTCCAAAGGTGGCTTACAAATGTCCTACCTCTGGGACTAGGGGGAAGGTACTGCTGTTAATAGGGCTATTGTCACAAATTCATCTTCCACCTGCTGGGTGATTGGCATCTAGCTTAATGGAAGATGATTTTCCCATCTAACTGTTTAGCTCATGGATGGGCAAAGAATTATTTGAAGAACATCTTTTAAAATTAGGACATTTGTGAAATCTCTTTTTAAAGAAATTTGGAGTTCTCTAGTAATATTAAAGATTTCTGTCTTTTATGAACATGCATTTCCACTTTTAATTATATATACTTCAGAAAAACTCATGCACATATGCATGAGGAAAAATATTCCTGATAGTGAAACAGAAAATTTAAATGACCATCAGCGGGAGAATGGATGTATTTATATAATGGAATACCTTACAGCAGGTAAAATGAATAAGCTATACCACTTCTATCAAGAGTTGAACCTAGGGGTGCTTGGGTGGCTCAGTCTTGATTTCAGCTCAGGTCATGATCTTGGGGTCCTGGGATCGAGCCCTGCATTGGGCTCTGCGCTCAGTGGGGAGTCTGCTTGAGATTTTCTCTCTTCCCACTGTGTGTGCATGCCCACATGAGCTCTCTCCCTCTGCAAAATAAATAAATAAATCTTTTAAAAAAAGAGTTGAATATAAAAAAAAGTTGAATAAAAACAATAAAGTGGTGATGTATGTTGACACTTAAAAAATTTAAAATGTGCACAATGATATTCTATATTATTTATAGATATTTCATAAAAATCATATACTTATTATTTTATTTTATTTATAATGTATAATTTACATTATAGATATACTTAACATTATTTGTACTTATATATAAATACTAAATATGTTATATATGAACACAGAGCTCCAGGAATGAGCTTGCCTCTGGATGGAGCATATATGGGATTAAAGAAGAATATAAAGGGGGTCTCAGTAGTATCTGTAAATATTGTGTGTGTGTCTGAGTGTGGCACAGATGGGGCTCTTTGGGAAGCAAACTCTGATTCAGTATTTAGGGTGCAGAATGTTGATTAAGGAATGTCCTTGGGATCAACATCTGTTGAAGGAAGAGGATAGAAGTGGGGACGAGGGCGAGGGGAGAAGTTAAACCATGTGGCAAAGTCACTGGCAGCCTCAGCTGACCCCATGAGTACCTCTGCCCCTAAAATGGCCCATCAGAGATGTCTTACCTTGGGACAGAATACTGGGTCTTTTATACCTCAACCTGAATCCATGACTGGGTATGGCTGTTCGGGAAGGGCTTGTCTGGCACAGAGCAAATCAAGTGAAGCTGAGGCAGTCTGTGAGCTGAAGACTGTCAACTGACAGCACTCCCAGCAGCAGCTAGATTAATAAATTCTTCTTTGAAGGGGATCAGGGGACAATTAAATAAAGCAAGTCAAAGACAAATTGAGTAATAAAACTGGGAATAAATATTTGCAAAGAATATGGTTGACGAAGGAATAATATCCTTAGTACATAAATATTTCTTATAGCTCAAGAGAAAAAATAAATCAAACAATCCAACAGAAAAGTGAGCAGAGAACATAAACTATTCAGTCCTGCCATATATGCATATGCACATGCACAAAAGCAGGCAAATGACTTCTAAACAAATAAAAAGATGATGTCTCCTAAGATTGAAGAAATACAACTTAAAACCATAATTAATTTGAAATTTTTAATTATAAAGAGAATTCTGTTACAAAGTTATGTTAAATACCGCAGTGATATATTGATATAAACTGTTTAAAATGCATGAAGAACAATTTTGCAATATGTCTCAATTTTTTTAAAGTTTATACTTTTTGACCCAGAAATCTGCCTTTCAAAAATATATCCAATAAATATACCCACATATATGAACAAAGACTTTTTATGTGATCAAATTTTAAAAAGCAAAAAATACTGGAAATGAATAAGCAAATCTCTAACAATATGGGACTTTTTAATAAATTATTCTACACCCACACAACAGAACAATATACAGTCATTTAAAAACAGTATGTCTCCTTTTAAGTTATAGAATAGTTAAAAGCTATTTCTTTTTGTGAATAAAGAGCAGTAGAGAAAACTGTACATATTGCCACCATTTATGCTCTTTCTTTATATAAATACTTATTCAACTCACAGACACTCATGCATGTATAGACATGCACACACACACTCTATGAATGCCCAGGGTATAATCTCACTGAAAGAATACAGTATAGATAGGTAACACTGTTAGGAAAAGAAATTAAGAAACTCAAGGTCAGGGAGAGAAGAATTACTTTTCAAATTTGTAATCAATTATTTTCTCTATGAATTCATTTCTCTTTAAAAATCTCAGGTTTTTCAGGGCGCCTGGGTGGCTCAGTCATTAAGTCTCTGCTTTGGCTCAGGTCATGACCCAGGGTCCTGGGGTCGAGCCCCACATCAGGCTCTCTGCTCGGCGGGAAGCCTGCTTCTCCCTCTCCCACTCCCCCTGCTTGTGTTCCCTCTCTCGCTGTGTCTCTGTCAAATAAATAAATAAAATCTTTATTTTTTTTTAAGATTTTTTTTTAAAGATTTTATTTATTTATTCATGAGAGACAGAGAGAGAGAGAGAAGCAGAGGGAGAAACAGGCTCCCAAGGAGCAGGGAGCCCGATGTGGGACTCAATCCCAGGGTCCTGGGATCATGACCTGAGCCGAAGGCAGACGCTTAACCATCTGAGCCACCCAGGCGCCCAATAAATAAAATCCTTAAAAAAAAAAACTCAGGTTTTTCAGTGACCAACAAATAAAAATAAAACAAAAACTATGTGAAAGAAATGGAAGAAATCCAAAAGTCACGTAATTTCTTTCTTATGGTGGTGAGATTTTTCTGTTGTTTTTTTTTTCCTTGCAATGGATATAGTACATAAATATATCAGAATATATTTATAAAAATAAGTGAATATATTTTTCAGGGATAACTAATTTTTCAGTTTTAGGTATTAAAGAAGGAACATCAAAGTTTTGCCTGAGTTTTATATTTCCCTAAATTTTATTTCAAAGCATATTTTCTGTATAGCCTTAGGTACTTAGATTAATTTTTAATGCAAATTAATAGAACACTTATAAAATGCAGATGCCAAAAAAGAAGGAGAAATGGAAACTTCATAATTTCCACCACTAAGTAATGACTAAAGCTTTTATATTTTTGCTGGTGATATCTTGTCATGTGTGTACGTATGAATCATACTCATTTTTTTCTTTTTGCACATAATCCACCAGGAATATTTCCACATTTTCATATTTTGTGTTCATAATGTAATCAACATTTGTGTTTCTATTTGAATAAAATAATATTTTTGTTTATTTTTTTACTTTAGAAAAATAAAATATTTTGTGTTCGTACAAATTTTGTATGAAATTGAAATTTCATCCTATTTAAAAAGATGTTATTCATTTTACATGCTTCAAAACCTCTGCCATTTAATGACAACTTCCTGCAAAGGGAAGTGTAAGGCAACAATACATGATTGTAATCACTTGAGAAATGGCCTAGAAAATTCAGCTCAATATTAGCAATTGCAAAAATCACAGTATGAAATGTTTGAAGGTAAACAACTCTTGTAAGGAATCTATAATGAAAATTACTGTGTGACAAACCTTAGTAATCTTTGAAAATATACCAACAAAAGCACTTCAGAACATTTTGAACTCATATTCTGTGTAATGATTTTTCTCTGAAAATGAGCAATGCATACAGAAGAGTTTAGGGACTTGGTTTACATTACAGGGGATGTGCTGATCCTCTGCCATGAAAAGATTTTGGGCATGTATTCTAGACATTAAATTATGGTAATTGAAATGGGAAAATGTCTGTAGCCTTTCTCAATGTGTTTGGGTTAGTTGCACATGAACATCTGCTTTCCCTTTATAACCCAAGACTGGAGAATAGCATCAATTTGCAGGCATTAACAACTTCTGCTCACAAAACCGCAGACAACTCTCTGTTGGAACACCACACCATCCAGGGTGCTCAGGGAACAACCTCTAAATGCTTACACCAACATCAAGCCAAATAATGCACTTCCCGAAAAAGAAAGGGATCCATATTCAGCCATTTTGTTTGGATCTTTCCTTCTTTGTCTTTCCCTTGGGTAGATGCAAAAGTTGATATTTTTGCCATTTTAAATCACAAATGTCAAGTTATTAGAAGTGTTTACGACAGGGGGCGGAGCAAGATGGCAGAGGAGTAGGAGACCTGGATTTTGTCTTCTCTCAGGAATTCAGCTGGATAGGGATCAAACCATTCTGAACACCTACAAACCCAACAGGAGATCGAAGAAAGGAATAGCAACAACTCTCTGAACAGAAAAGCGACCACTTTCTGGAAGGTAGGACGTGCGGAGAAGTGAATCTGAGGCGATATTCCGGAGGATAGACGGTGGGGGAGGGGACTCCGTCAGCCGCTTCTGGCAAGTGATAGAGCCGCGGAGCACAAAATCAGAACTTTTAAAAGTCTGCTCCGCCGAGGGACGTCACTCTGGTGGCTAAGTGCGGGGTGGAACCCTCCGGGACAGTGTGGTCTCAGGACCCTCTGGGTCACAGAAAGACCGGGGGTGCCTGAGTGTGGCAGAGCTCCCAGGTAACAGAGCAGGGAAGCCGGCTGCAGAGGCGGAGCCCAGGTGCGGGCTCTCAGCTCGGTGTTGCCATAAACCGTGATCCGCGGCACAGTCGGGCCCCTGCTCCTCCAGCAGGGACCCAACAAGCGGCAGATCCGGGGAGACTCACCTTCCTCCCCCGGGAGGAGCCGCACGGGAGTGCACCGCAGGGATCTGCTGGGTTTGAAGACTCCACCCGGGGTCCGGTGCCAGCGATAGAAATGCGCGGTCACAGGCTGGGTGAGCACGGAGTGCAGCCGGAGACCGGGGAGACGGGAGTGACTGACGGCTTTTCTCTGGGGACTCACTGAGAAGAGGGGCCCTGAGTTCTCGGCTTCTCCAGGGCAGAGATTGGGAGGCCACCATTTTCATTCTCTGCCTCCAAAGCTGTACGGAAAGCTCGCAGGGAACAAAAGCCCCGGAGAGAAAAACTCCAGCAGATTACTTAGCTGGGAGGGGGCAAGGGCGGGGCAATTCCGCCTCTGGCAAAGACATTTGGAAACCACGGCAACAGGCCCCTCCCCAGAAGATCAGCGAGAACAGCCAGCCAAGACCAAGTTTACCGATCAATGAGAACGGCAGAACTCCAGCGCTAGGGGAATACTGCACTTAGAATTCATGGCTTTTTTACCATGATTCTTTAGTCTTTCAAAGTTAATTTTTTTTTTCTAACTGTCTTTTTTCTTTTTTTTTTCTTTTTGAATTTTTCTTTTTCCCTTTTTCAACGAACATCTTATCAATCCCTTTTTTAAAAAAAAAAAATTATTTTTCATTTTTAGACTCATATTCTATCCCTTCATAGTAGTTACCTGTATTTTTGGCTTACATATATAAGTTGTTCTCTCTTTAAAATTTTGAGATAGTTTCTTCTAACAGATTAAAATATACCCTAAATCTCTAGTATATGGTGTTTTCTATTCCCCTGCCTGATCACATCCTCTCCCTTTTTTTTTTCTTTTTTCTTTTTTTAAATCCTCTTCTTTCTTTTTTCAAACAACTTCTTATCAATTCCTTTTATAAAATTTTTTTATAATTTCCATCTTTACAGTCATATTCCATCCCTTCATCATATCAACCCTTATTTTTGTACATATATAAGTTTTTCTTTCTTTAAAATTTTGGGAGGAACTTTCTTCTAAAAGACCAAAATACACCCAAAATCTAGTGTGTGGCGCTGATCTATATACCAGCCTGATCATATTTGATCACATTCTGCTTTTTTTGTTGTTGTTGTTGTTTTGTTTTGTTTGTTTTTGTTTTTATCTTTATCTTTTTCTTTTTTTTCTTTCCCTTTTTTCTCTCTTTCCCTTTCTTTTCCCACTGCTTCAGGTCTTTTCTGATTTGTTTAGAGTATATTTTCTGGGGACGTTGTTACTCTGCTAGCATTTTGTTCTCTCATTAATCTATTCTCCTCTGCACAAAATGACAAGACGGAAAAAATCACCTCAACAAAAAGAACAAGAGGTAGTACCGACTGCCAGGGACCTACTCAATATGGACAATAGTATGATGTCAGATCTAGAGTTCAGAATCATCACTTTAAAGATACTAGCTGGGCTTGAAAAAAATATGGAAGTTATTAGAGAAAGCCTTTCTGGAGAAGTAAAAGAACTAAAATCCAACCAAGTAGAAATCAAAAAGGCTATTAATGAGGTGCAATCAAGAATGGGGGCGCTAACTGCTAGAATAAATGAGGCAGAAGAGAGAATCGGTAATATAGAAGATGAAATGATGGAAAATAAAGAAGCTGAGAAAAAGAGAGATAAACAACTACTGGATCACGAGGGCAGAATTCGAGAGATAAGCGATACCATAAGATGAAACATTAGAATAATTGGGATCCCAGAAGAAGAAGAAAGAGAGAGAGGGGCAGAAGGTATAATGGAGCAAATTATAGCAGAGAACTTCCCTAATTTGGGGAAGGAAACAGGCATCAAAATCCAGGAAGCACAGAGAAACCCCCTCAAAATCAATAAAAATAGGTCAACACCCCAACATCTAATAGTAAAGCTTACGAGTCTCATAGACAAAGGGAAAATCCTGAAAGCAGCTCGGGAGAAGAGATATGTAACCTACAAGGGTAGAAACATTAGATTGGCAACAGACCTATCCTCAGAGACCTGGCAGGCCAGAAAGGACTGGCAGGATATATTCAGAGCACTAAATGAGAAAAATATGCAACCAAGAATATTCTATCCAGCTAGGCTGTCATTGAAAATAGAAGGAGAGATAAAAAGCTTCCAGGACAAACAAAAACTAAAGGAATTGGCAAACACAAAACCAGCCCTACAGGAAATCTTGAAAGGGGTCCTCTAAGCAAAGAGAGAGCCTAAAAGCAACATAGACCAGAAAGGAACACAGACAATATACGGTAACAGTCACCTTACAGGCAATACAATGGCACTAAATTCCTATCTTTCCATAGTTACCCTGAATGTAAATGGGCTAAATGCCCCAATCAAAAGACACAGGCTATCAGACTGGATTAAAAAACAAGACCCATCGATATGCTGTCTGCAAGAGACTCATTTTAGAACCAAAGACACCCCCAGATTGAAAGTGAGGGGGTGGAAAACCATTTACCATGTTAATGGACACCAAAAGAAAGCTGGGGTGGCAATCCTTATATAAGAAAAATTAGATTTTAAACCAAAGACTGTAATAAGAGATGAGGAAGGACATTATATCCTACTTAAAGGATCTATCCAACAAGAAGATCTAACAATTGTAAATATCTATGCCCCTAACATGGGAGCAGGCAATTATATAAGGCAATTAATAACAAAAGCAAAGAAACACATCAACAACAATACAATAATAGTGGGGAACTTTAACACCCCCCTCACTGAAATGGACAGATCGTCTAAGCAAAAGATCAACAAGGAAATAAAGACTTTAAATGACACACTGGACCAAATGGACTTCACAGACATATTCAGAACATTCCACCCCAAAGCAACGGAATACACATTCTTCTCTAGTGCCCATGGAACATTCTCCAGAATAGATCACATCCTAGGTCACAAATCAGGTCTCAACTGGTACCAAAAGATTGGGATCATTCCCTGCCTATTTTCAGACCACAATGCTTTGAAACTAGAACTCAATCACAAGAGGAAAGTCGGAAAGAACTCAAATACATGGAGGCTAAAGAGCATCCTACTGAAGAATGAATGGGTCAACCAGGAAATTAAAGAAGAATTAAAAAAATACATGGAAACCAATGAAAATGAAAACACAACTGTTCAAAATCTTTGGGATGCAGCAAAGGCAGTCATAAGAAGAAAGTATATAGCAATACAAGCCTTTCTCAAGAAACAAGAAAGGTCTCAAGTACACAACCTAACCCTCCACCTAAAGGAGCTGGAGAAAGAACAGCAAATAAAGCCTCAACCCAGCAGGAGAAGAGAAATAATCAAGATCAGAGCAGAAATCAATGAAATAGAAACTAAAAGAACAGTAGAACAGATCAACGAAACTAGGAGCTGGTTCTTTGAAAGAATTAACAAGATTGATAAACTCCTGGCCAGACTTATCAAAAAGAGAAGAGAAATGACCCAAATCAACAAAATCATGAATGAAAGAGGAGACATCACAACCAACACCAAAGAAATACAAACAATTATAAGAATGTATTTTGAGAAACTCTATGCCAGCAAATTAGATAACCTGGAAGAAATGGAGGCATTCCTAGAGATGTATCAACTACCAAAACTGAACCAGGATGAAATAGAAAACCTGAACAGACCTATAACCACTAAGGAAATTGAAGCAGTCATCAAAAATCTCCCAAAAAACAAAAGCCCAGGGCCAGATGGCTTCCCAGGGGAATTCTACCAAACATTTCAAGAAGAATTAATACCTATTCTTCTGAAACAGTTCCAAAAAATAGAAATGGAAGGAAAACTTCCAAACTCATTTTATGAGGCCAGCATTAGCTTGATCCCAAAACCAGACAAAGACCCCATCCAAAAGGAGAATTACAGACCAATATCCCTGATGAACATGGATGCAAAAATTCTCACCAAAATACTAGCCAATAGGATCCAACAGTACATTAAAAGGATTATTCACCATGACCAAGTGGGATTTATCCCTGGGCTGCAAGGTTGGTTCAACATCCGCAAATCAATCAATGTGATACAATACATTAACAAAAGAAAGAACAAGAATCATATGATCCTCTCAATAGATGCTGAAAAAGCTTTTGACAAATTACAGCATCCTTTCTTGATCAAAACTCTTCAGAGTATAGGGATCGAGGGTACATACCTCAATATCATAAAAGCCATCTATGAAAAACCCACAGCAAATATCATTCTCAATGGGGAAAAACTGAGAGCTTTCCCCCTAAGGTCAGGAACGTGGCAGGGATGTCCACTATCGCCACTGCTATTCAACATAGTATTGGAAGTCCTAGCCACAGCCATCAGACAACAAAAAGAAATCAAAGGCATCCAAATTGGCCAAGAAGAAGTCAAACTCTCACTCTTTGCAGATGATATGATACTTTATGTGGAAAACACCAAAGACTCCACCCCAAAACTGCTAGAACTCATACAGGAATTCAGTAACGTGGCAGGATATAAAATCAATGCACAGAAGTCAGTGGCATTCCTATACACCAACAACAAGACAGAAGAAAGAGAAATTAAGGAGTCGATCCCATTTACAATTGCACCCAAAACCATAAGATACCTAGGAATAAATCTAACCAAAGAGTCAAAGGATCTTTACTCAGAAAACTATAAAATACTCATGAAAGAAATTGAGGAAGACACAAAGAAATGGAAAAATGTTCCATGCTCATGGATTGGAAGAATAAATATTGTGAAGATGTCAATGCTACCTAGAGCAATCTACACATGCAAAGCAATCCCCCATCAAAACACCATCCACTTTTTTCAAAGAAATGGAACAAATAATCCTAAAATTTGTATGGAACCAGGAAAGACCCCGAATAGCCAGAGGAATGTTGAAAAAGAAAAGCAAAGCCGGCGGCATCACAATTCCGGACTTCCAGCTCTATTACAAAGCTGTCATCATCAAGACAGCATGGTACTGGCACAAAAACAGACACCTAGATCAATGGAACAGAATATAGAGCCCAGAAATGGACCCTCAACTCTATGGTCAATTCATCTTTGACAAAGCAGGAAAGAATGTCCAATGGAAAAAAGACAGTCTCTTCAACAAATGGTGTTGGGAAAACTGGACAGCCACATGCAGAAGAATGAAACTGGACCATTTCCTTACACCACACACACAAATAGACTCCAAATGGTTGAAAGACCTCATTGTGAGACAGGAGTCCATCAAAATCCTAAAGGAGAACACAGGCAGCAACCTCTTTGACCTCAGCCGAAGCAACTTCTTCCTAGAAACATCGCCAAAGGCAAGGGAAGCAAGGGCAAAAATGAACTATTGGGACTTCATCAAGATGTTTCCTTTGCAAAGCAAAGGAAACAGTCAACAAAACCAAAAGACAACCGACAGCAAGGGAAAAGATATTTGCAAATGACATATCCGATAAAGGGCTAGTATCCAAAATCTATAAAGAACTCATCAAACTCAACACCCAAAGAACAAAGAATCCAATCAAGAAATGGGCAGAAGACATGAACAGACATTTTTCCAAAGAAGACATCCAAATGGCCAACAGACACATGAAAAAGTGCTCAACATCGCTCGGCATCAGGGAAATCCAAATGAAAACCTCAATGAGATACCACCTCACACCAGTCAGAATGGCTAAAATTAACGAGTCAGGAAACGACAGATGTTGGTGGGGATGTGGAGAAGGTCGAACCCTCCTACACTGTTGGTGGGAAATCAAGCTGGTGCAGCCACTCTGGAAAACTGTATGGAGGTTCCTCAAAAAGTTGAAAATAGAGCTACCATATGATCCAGCAATTGCACTATTGTGTATTTACCCCAAAGGTACAAAAGTAGGGATCCGAAGGGGTACGTGCACCCCGATGTTTATAGCAGCAATGTCCACAATAGCCAAACTGTGGAAAGAGCCAAGATGTCCATCGACAGATGAATGGATAAATAAGATGTGGTATATATATACAATGGAATATTATGCAGCCATCAAAAGGAATGAGATCTTGCCATTTGCAATGACGTGGATGGAACTGGAGGGTATTATGTTGAGCGAAATAAGTCAAACAGAGAAAGACATGTATCATATGATCTCACTGATATGAGGAATTCTTAATTTCAGGAAACAAACTGAGGGTTGCTGGAGTGGGGGGTGGGGTGGGAGGGATGGGGTGACTGGGTGCTAGACACTGGGGAGGGTATGTGCTCTGGTAAGTGCTGTGAATTGTGCAAGACTGTTGAATCTCAGATCTGTACCTCTGAAACAAATAATGCAATATATGTGTAAGAAAAAAAAAAAGAAGAAGAAGAAGTTAGCGGGAGGGGAAGAATGAAGAGGGGGAAATCGGAGGGGTAGATGAACCATGAGAGACGATGGACTCTGAAAAACAAACAGGGTTCTAGAGGGGAGGGGGGATGGGAGGATGGGTTAGCCTGGTGGTGGGTATTGAGGAGGGCACATTCTGCATGGAGCGCCTGGTGTTATGCACAAACAATGAATCATGGAACACTTCATCTAAAACTAATGATGTAATGTATGGGGATTAACATAAGAATTAAAAAAAAAAGTGTTTACGACAAATTGATGCAACTAAAAGTTATCCCAACCTTTTCATCCTACTGCCTACAGAAATCCATGGTATCTTTTTACATTCTCTCTCTGTATACTTTGTAATACATTATTTCTGTACCTAGATTTTTCCATTTATATTTAGAATAGGTGTGATAAATGTGAAAATAGATATTGTTTAGAGAAGCACATACTATTCCATTTAGAAGCATAAAATAATTACGTAACTCGTCCTTTATAGAACACATTCGGCTAATGTGAACCAAATTTCAATTTTTCAATGCCTTTTCATCCATGTACAAACGGTATCTATAAGATAAATTTAAAAAAATGGAAATGTTGGGGCGCCTGGGTGGCTCACTCATTAAGCATCTGCCTTCGGTTCAGGTCATGATCCCAGGGTCCTGGGATCGAGCCCCACATCAGGCTCCCCACTCCATGGGAAGCCTGCTTCTCCCTCTCCCACTCCCACAGCCTGTGTGCCCTCTCTCGCTGTGTCTCTCTCTGTCAAATAAATAAATTAAAAAACTTAAAAAAAATGGAAATGTTGAGTTAAAGGTTTATGTATATTTAATTTCTATTGATATGGCAAATTTTATTCCAATGAATTGTATTAATTAATACTTTCAGCTATGGGTCACAACCCATACGGTTGTGAGTTTTCTACTTTCAAACATTTTTAACAAAAGTTTGTATTATCACTCATTCTGTTAGGTTTGCTCTTGTAGTAGAAGAAAAATGAAACTTCACTTTTTAAAATGTCCATTTCTTTGAATAAATTAGATCAGACATCTCATATGGTTATTAGAAAATTAAAATTTTATTGGCTTATTTTTTCATGTTCTTTGTCTATTTCTAATTTGTATTGGTATAATTAATTACAGACAGAAAAACTTTGAACATCATATTACTGAATTTTGTTTTGGTCATTTGTCTTCAAATTTCTTTAATGTTAAGTGATGTTGTAGATGTTTTATAGTGCATGATCTCATTTGCTTATATTTTCTTTCTGAAATTTCGATGGATTGTCAAACTTAAAATGGTCTTCCATGCTGTGTGAATATATGTATATATTCTCTGTGCCTAGTTCATTTACTCATATAATGTTAATAATAATGGAACTTACTATAAATTTAAGAAAATGATGATAGAATTTTATTTGTTTTCCTGACTAGGAGACTAGTTGTTGATACCCATTTTTAATAAGGCAGGTTTCCCTCACATAGTTAATTTTCTTTCTGTTATATGACACGTTTGCATAACGCTTTCTTTATTTCTTCATGTTCTATTCTGTTTCATTGATTTGTATATTTTGTTGTTTTTGTTTGTTTTGGTATAGTACTTGATGATAATGTATTTCCTTATCTGGCAGGGCAAACTTCTTCCATCACATTTTGTTTTGATTTTAAAGTAGAGAGGTGAGTTGTTCTTACTGTAAATAAAAGGCACAAAAATCAATATCAGTGCCTATAAAACCCCTCTTTTATCTTGTGTTATTTCATTTTATTACTTCCTTTTTTATTCTTCATTCCCATTCTGTTAACTATTCACTGAATGTCCTTACAGTTCCCTCCAACCATTTATTCCAAATTGTTTCCATTCTTTAAAACACATTTATTGTGACTATTTATACAAGTTCTTAATTTACATATATTGTATCTTATTACAAATCTCATCAATTTCTGATATTTTATATAAATTATGCATTTGAGATGTATCCATGCTGCTTTAGCAAATCTGTATTATTATTCCTGACCTCTGTTGAGGAATTCATTTTGTGTATATTCCACATTTTATTTCTTAAAAATTTTATTTATTTATTTTAAAGAGAAACAATGGGGGGAAGAGCACAGGAAGAGGGACAAACAGACTCTATGCTGAGTGCAGAGCCCAATGCAGGGCTTGATCCTATGACCCAAGATCATGACCTGAGGTGAAACCAAGAGTTGGACTGAGTCACCTAGGTTCCCCTTCATTTTATTTCTGATGCCTCTGATAAGTTATGCAAAAGCTGCCCTCAGATCTTTGCTGTTGAAAATAGTTGAATAAAATCCATTAACATGCCTCTTTGTGAAAATGTGTTAAGATTTATTCTGGTATACCAGAGAAATTGCCAAGTCATAGATTGTATGAACACAACAACTGTACGCTCCAAGAGCCCTGCTGGGATGGTTTGAAAAAATTCATCATCACTAGATGAGGATAGTTCTTATTGCCAGGATTTGTATATGGATTTTTCTGTATTTTGGATCAATGCCTAAGATGCTTTGTAAACCGATGCCTTTTTTTTTTTTTCAAACAGTGTGTCTCAGTTTCTTCATTTTTAAAGCAGTATGATAGAACTTATTTCATAGGATATTCCAAATATTTCAAGATAAATTAATTCCAGTTATACACAAAATATTTGTAGAGTAGAAAGACAGGCAATGCCCCTTACCTTATGTTAGGAAGTCAGAATAAACATGACAGGAACATTAAAAAAAGGGAAAATTAAAGACCAGCCTCCCATAAACACATAAGCAAATTTCCAAACATCATTACTTCTATTCAGCATTCCATTAATGTGGTAAGTTCAATAAGGAAAAAAAATAAGCGAATAAGTATTGGAAACATTTTTTTGTGTGCATATATTCAAATAAATCCATAGATAAACACCTAAATTTCATAAACAAGTTTAGCAAGTTTACAGGAAAATTATCATTACATAAAATGATCATATATTTTTTTAAGGATTTTATTTATTTATTTATTTATTTATTTATTTTAGAGAGAGGGTGGGAGAAAGAGATTGGGAGGAGGAGCAGAGGGATAGGGAGAGAGAGAATCTTAAGCAGACTCCCCCCACTGAGTGCGGAGCCTGATACGGGGCTCAATCTCATGACCCTGAGATCATGACCTGAGCTGAAACCAGGAGTTGGTCACTTAACCGACTGAGCCATCCAGGTACCCCAAAATGAACATATCTTTTTCAAATCTATTTTTACATACCAGCAACAACAACAAAAAAGAAAATTAAATTTGAAGAACCATTTCTACTTTCATCAAAATTACCAGGAACTCAGAGTAAGTCTAAGTGCATGATGTAAAAACTACAAAATATTATTGAACAAAATTAAAAGAGCCCACATAAGTGTAGTGATATGCCATGCAGTTGGATTTAATATTTTACGTATGTCAGTTCCCCCTAGATTTACCTTTAGATTCAATGCAACCCAACCAAAATGCCAGTAGTTGTTATTATTATTATTATTATTATTATTATTAACTGTTGATCTGAGTCTAAAACGTATGAAAACACAAAGGGCAAAAATACGCAATGGATATGTTTTTTCTCATTCCTCTTGAAGTTCACAGGGCTCTAAGCTGCCTCTGACCCCACATTTGGTGCCACGGCCTCCCTTGTTGCCCTGGTCTTAAGGGGGTGGGAAGCGGCATATGGAGGCAGGATCATCCCAGCATGTTCAGGCTTCCAGCATCTAATATCTCTGTGCTTGGCTTACACTTACACTGCAGTTTCTCACTGCTTTCTCTGGAAATATTTTGTGCTGTGGTCTCTTCATCAACCAGATCTCATAGCCTGGTATCTTTCAAAGAGTACTTTTAATTATTCTTCTACTTTTAGGTTTTCACCTAGAGTTTTGGGAAGGAAAGGGCAAACTGCAATGGGTAGTCTGAATTTTGATCCAACTCTCCTAAGCTAATATTTTTCCTTAAAAACCCTTGAAATGAAAATACATGATGAATACAGTATATATAAATCTTCACACAACAGTGTCCTTAAACAATAGGGCTGTTGAGTATTCAAATTAGTAAAATCGTATACCTTTTTTTGTGAAAGCAAACTTAAGGTTATAAACAATGTTTCATGGTTGTCTGCAGTAATACATATCAGTGATTTCCTTATGTTGTCTTCACCTTCAGTCCTACTTTTGTCAATACTGATGACTTCTTTGAGGAGTCCCTCTAGACTCATCAAGTAACTGGCAAAATCTCCTGCTAATCTGAATAGAAATGTGATTTCCATGATGAGTGAACATAGAAGTTTGGTTTCTAAAATGAGGACTCTGGGCTCAGTTAAAAATATTTTTCCTGAGTCCCATAAATCAACAATTTTTTTGGAAGGAAATGGCTTCCTGAGGGCACCAAAATAGGCAGCTTTGCTTTATCAGTTTATCAGCTACTTTATTTTCCATGTATCATTTGTATATATGTATTACTTATGAATCCAATAGTTTTTTTTTTCTTTAAGATTTCCTGACTCATAATCTAAGTGACATTATAAAGTACTTACTAGCAGTGGGATATTTATCTAGAGAGAAAGATTTTCTTAGAGGCTTAGATATACCTTGAATTAAAGAATGTTAACAATATGTCTCCTTTATTAAAGATAGCTCAGAAATCACATGTCAAAGGAAAAAAGGCAAAGAAAAGCACAATAGAAATAAGAATAGTGTTCTGAACAGAAACTAAATATTTTGAAAGTAAAAGACAAAAGGAAACCTATGTGAAATGAATGTTTTCAATTTCTGAGTGTATGAAAGAACTGATGAAAATATCTCATCATTCTACATGGCTAAGTAGAATTCACTTTTACTTTCATGACAGAATTTATGGTCACTTTCTAAGCAATTGTTCATCTAATATGTGACTGACAAGCATTTCCCTTTTGTTAAATTAAAATGAACATGTATTTTAGCTTCACTTAATTGTACATTTGGGGAAAAGAGAAAGAGACGTTTTAATAGTTTCATTTTTTTGTTTTGTTTTTAAATCACAGAAGCGTTAGAATTAAAGTAAAAACTGAATAAGGTTTCATTTGTAGCTATCTTATCTCAAAAAAAAACATGAAAAGATTCACAATTATTTTTCTGATAATGACAATTTTGCAGGTATGTTATGATCAAGATTTTAAGTTCCTCTCTATTTTTTCAAATTTACTGTTTCTTTAAATACATCAACATGATTATCAATAGGTTTTATGTATTATTAATAGGATAAAAATGGACAATATTTTGGTCTTATAATGCATACATTATTCATCTTATGTCATTTTATTTACTCTAAAGAAGAAAGTCACCATAATTTTTAAGGTAATAGCTGATTTGCTTTAATAAGGAATATGCCTTAAAATTTAAATGTCATCGGGCGCCTGGGTGGCTCAGTTGGTTAAGCCACTGCCTTTGGCTCAGGTCATGATCCTGGAGTCCCTGGATCGAGTCCCGCATCAGGCTCCCTGCTCGGCAGGGAGTCTGCTTCTCCCTCCGACCCTCCCCCCTTTCATGCTCTCTCTCTCTCAGTCTCTCTCTCTCAAATAAATAAATAAAATCTTTAAAAAAAATTAACTGTCATCCTTTAGGTATATTTTTATGTTACTAATTTTTTTAGAAAATCTCCAGAAGTTTTTTTTTTTCCAACTCTGAATACTTAATTAACAGATTTTGCTAGAGAAATGAATTCAGTTTACTCCAGAGAATTAACATGGAAAATCCTGGAACTCTAGATATTACCAACTCTTAATTTATACTAAAAATCTGTCAATACATTCAAATATAATAGATTTACAGTTCAACTTGCATTACTCTAGTGATAATTTAAGATCTAACACAATTCACAAAGAATCTTTACTGAAAACATATACACATATTAAAATATATCACTTAACATTTTAAGGTTTCATATAGTAAATATCATATACAATTTCAGTTTCTTATAAAACTTATAAAACTTCAAGAGTTTTAATTTGTCTGGACACAAATACAATTGATAGTGTCATGAAGCTAGTATAAGATAAAAATTAACAGGAAGACATTAACTTTTTCAACGTTTGTAAACCTGTTTAAAATTGAACACTTCAAGAATGTTTTGATGATGAAGTGTGACAGTCCCTACCTTTACCTCCTTTTCAGAGAAAAGGTGTCCCTTCTTGGATTGGCACTTTTCTGTCCATGTGTGTTTATACTCATGTATGATGTTCTCTTGGCATCTATAGATCACTGCTTCTTCAGATTATCCCATTCTTGTCTGCATTTTAACCTATCTTCACTGGCTTCTGCCACAAGACCATAAATATGATAAAAGACAGAAGTCTTCCATACTATCATTATTATTATATTACTATCTCTAATGTGGTTCTTCCAAAGTTATGTCCTTTGCTCTATCCTTTGCTTTTCAAATTCCTGGAAAAAAACTTTCTCTCTGTTGAGAATTCCTGTTTATTTTTTAATCTCTTTTTAGTATCTACCCCTGAAATCTCATTATACTGGATTGCAGCTACTGAATTTAACGAATCCTTCAATTTTAATATTGTTCTATCCCATAAGGCATATCCAATCAGAAACCAACTCTTATTCTACCTCTATCAAACCATTTCTTCTCAGTCTTCGCTGACGTCTTGGTAGTGTGTCAACTTGGCTAGGGTAAACTACATTTCCTAGAGTTTCCTTCTCTGTGTATTCCAACCAAAATGGGTCATGAAAGACATTTTAGAGGTTAAAAGGCAAAAATGAAACACAATCACACATATATAGTCTTTTCTTAAAAGATTTTATTTATTTATTTGAGAGAGAGAGAGCACAAGCAGGGGGGAGGAGCAGACAGAGGGAGCTGTCTGCTCCCTGTCAGCAGGGAGCCTGACTTAGGACTAAATCCCAGGACCCTGGGATTATATATATTTATATATAATATAGATATATAATCTTTTTGTTGCTTACAATGTTGGTGCAGGGGGAGCAGAAAGTGTTATAACTCATGCATGTTGTCACTTACCTATTAGCTTGCCTCATTGGCTTAGAGCATCAATTATTCTACCTTCTCTCAGACCTTTCTCTAAATTCTGGGCCAGGTCCTTGTTTAAATCCAAGAGGAAGAACATCATTTTCTCCTTAGGACAGTTACATCATGAAGTTGGAAGCAGTAAGACACTTAAAAAGATTCCAGCCTGTCCTTGAGGGTTCTAGTCCATGTTCGTATTTCTAGTTTATCCTTATTCTCCCCACACTTCATATCCATCTTCTCTTTCTCACTGCCTGACCTTTAACTTCCAAGCTTTAGGATCTGATGTGAAGATAGCAGTACAGATCTTTAACCAACTCTCACAATTGTGCAAGGACAGATCCTTCTAGTAAATTATGTAAGTATATCTCTATCTCATCTACCTATTTATCCGTCCAACTATTCATCCTTCCATTCATCCTTCTTAGTGGTTCTGCTACAATAATCAAACCCAGACTAATAAGAGTACCATAATCTTTCCTTTTTAAAATTCTTATCTTTTCTGAGTTTGATTATTACAATTTCCTAACTGGTCTTTCTATCTCCAATCTTTCACCTCTTCCAAGTATTCTCCACTTTTCTACAAGTTAATTTCATATTATAAAAATCTCAGGGTGGCTCAGTCCGTTGAGCAACCCACTCTTGATTTTGGCTTAGGTTGTGATCTCAAGGTAATGGGATCAAACCCCACGCTCAGCGCAGAGTCTGTTTCATATTGTCTTGCCCTCTCCCTTTGCCCCTCCCCCAAAAATATATAAATAAATCTTTTTAAAAAAATCTCTTAATATTACTTCCCAAAGCAAAACCCTTTAGTGGCTTCAAGTCGCTTTTTTGTAGCACAGTACGGACATGTAGATATGATCTCCAAAGTCTTATGAGTTCTGGCATTTCTTTATCTCTTCACTCTTTTTTTTTTACTTCAACCTCATCACCTAGAAGCAAAACATATACATTTTGAATCCTGCCATGCTTAAATATTTTTAATTCTCTAGACCTTTATTGTTTTTACTCATATTCCTCCCTCACTTCTATATTCCTAATGAATATGTACTCATCTTCATGACTTAGTTCAAGCAACATCCTTACAAAAACGTTTACTAATCACCCTTTCAGGTGGATAACCTATTCTTCTCTAGTTACTTAACTGTGGATGGAGATTATCTATGTAAGACCTCCCAATGATAAAAGGATAATTTACTAGTATCAGTGATCCTTTACCTTTCTAGTGGTGGCCCCTTAACACATTAATAGAATTGGGGAGGGTGTGTTGGAGAGTTACTTCACCATAACCTTGCATGGTACCCCTTAGTCTGTCATTAAATATGTTGAACTCCATGCTGAGTGTCTTTATGTCTGACAAACCAATAATAATAAGTATACTTTGTTACCCTGTGGTCAGCATTTCAGTTCCTATGATCAGTGCTTCTGACTCAATAATTTTAGTAAATATAGAGTGTCTTATCCGTTTTCTTAAATATTTTATTTATTGATTTAGAAAGAGAGAGAGAGCATCAGCAGGGGGAAGGGAAGAGGGAGAGGGAGAGAGAGAGAATCTCAAGCAGACTTCACACTGAGCCCAGAGCCCTAGGCGGGGATAGATCTCAGGACCCAGAGACCATGACCTGAGCAGAAAGCAAGAGTCAGTTGCTTAATGACTAAGTCACCCAGGAGCTTCTGTCCTATCCATTTTTCAGCTTCTTATTTCCAAATATATGGCAAACACTCCTTACCAACACATTTCAATGTTTGCTTTGTTTTGCTCATTTATGTCATTGACCCTTTCTCTGGACTTGCAGCTGTCACATCTCACTCTGTACGCTCAGCATAGCTCTACTAGATTTGAAGGGAGAGAAAACTGAATGGGAAGAAATCAGAGAGGAGGACAAACCATGAGAGACTCTGGACTCTGGGAAATAAACTGAGGGTTACAGAAGGGAGGGGCTGGCGGGATGGGGTAGCTGGGTAATGGGTATTAAGGAGGGCATGTGTTATAATGAGCACTGGGTGTTGTATGCAATTGATGAATCATTGAACACTACATCGAAAACTAATGATGTGCTATATGTTGGCTAACTGAACATAAAAAAAAATTGGTTATGTGCAAACATACAAAAACACTCAACAATAATTTATGCCCCTGTTCTACAACAGTAGTTAATCTTATAGATTATAGTATAGAATTATGTATAATTCTCACATTATACCATCTACCATTTCAGTATAGAAAACTACTGCCTAGTGAGGAGACAATGGAGTCTCATGTGAAAGCACAGGGTCTGAGCCAAATTGTCTGCTCTTGATTCCTGGCTCTGCTTCTTACTCACCTGTTGTGGGACTTGGGCAAATCTTTCTCTTTCCCAGAGTTTAAAATTCTGTCTCTAGAAAACAGGTATAATAATACTACCTACTTCATAGGATTGTAGTGAATAATTCAAGGGGTTTGATGCCAAGCTTAGAATACTTCAGAGAATGCCCTCTCCCTCTGTCTCTCTGTCTCTCTCTCAGAAAAAAAAAAAAAAAAAGAGAGAGAGAGAGAGAATACTGCAGAGAATGAAAAGACTGTGATCTGCATATCCCATCATCTGTTATTTGGAAAAATGGAGTTCTAGAAGTAGTTTCCTATCCTTCCTTTCTTCCTTCCTCCCTCTCCCCTCTTTTCATTCTTCCCAATTAGACATCGCTCTGCCTTCAGTATTCGTAAATGTAAAAATGTATAGCCCATTTACTGGAGACACTTACATGGAACCCCAGGGAATAGGGCAAATCAGTTAGTTCTCTAGTTTTCCCAGTGCGTTCACTGCAACAAATCCACAGTGGATATTCAAGAGAACTGCTTCCTTGGCACCTCTTTGTTTTTCTTCTTTCTCCTGGTCTCTCATCTCTTAACATCATGACTCACCCCAAAGAGCCCTTCTTTCTCTTAGCCTCTGAGATTCTGCAGCAATTCTTTTCTATATGGTTTCACCTTAAAAATATGTGTAGGCTTGGGAGTGTTGAGAGCTTCACAGCCACTGAATGGGCATAAAGAAGGTGGGAAAGATGCCCTCCTTGCTCGACCAAGAAAATAATCTACAACAGAAAAAGGATTTCTAATGTTGAGATTTAGTACAATATTATAACTCTAGTTATTTTGAAAAAAAATAAAGTTTCTGTTTTTTCTCTCTCTCTTTCCAAAGTCTTTTACTATTACTTTATTTTTATATCTCCAGATTACCATAGTATGAGTATAAAAAAGGGGTAAAGAGTAATTATCCTATCCTGTTGCTTTTTTGTTTATTTCTGTTTTGTTTTTCACTTCTCTACTTTGCTTTGTTTTTGCGTTTATGGCAAAGGCAGAGAGGAGAAAAATGTTTCTATTGCCTCTAGGCAGGATCGTTGCTCATGGTGAACACGATAGTGAATGTTCAAGGGCAAGGAAATCCATGAGGACTCCCTTCAATGTCTAGTGCTTAGTAGAGAGCACTCAACAAGGTAAGTATTAAAGAATCATTTGACAACTGAATGGAGTTGGCATTAATGGGACATTGATGATAGTGGAAGCATAGTCAGCACCATGGAGCTGAAAGCAGCAATCCAGGCAGCAATGATGACTTCTTTCTGGTCCACTTGGAGCTGCTGAAGCATCTAAGTGTCTACAGTGATGACTATGACTGTGACCTGGCCAAGACTACCTTAACACTCCCCTCATCTTTTTTTTTTTTTTTTTTTTTTAAAGATTTTATTTATTTATTTGAGAGAGAGAGAATGAGAGACAGAGAGCACAAGAGGGAAGAGAGTCAGAGGGAGAAGCAGACCCCCCGCTGAGCAGGGAGCCCGATGTGGGACTCGATCCCGGGACTCCAGGATCACGACCTGAGCCGAAGGCAGTCGCTTAACCAACTGAGCCACCCAGGCGCCCGACACTCCCCTCATCTTGACTAAACTTCAGGCAGATTTCTTCCTGACTCCAGACTTTTCTTAGAGCATTTACTTTAGGAAACCCTTTCTCTGCCCCTTTGAAATCTGTGCAAATATTCTCCCAGGTTCTTGCAAGTTTTACAACCCAGGACTGTGTTTCTTAAAAACCTGGAAGCCCCCTCTTGAAATGGAATCATCAAGGAAGATTGCACCTCTATGTGTTACTTTCTGTGGGAGAGTAACAAGGGGCTTGCCTTTTCCCAAGTTGTAAAAGTACCTCTTGCCAAGAGGATAAAAGAAAGTTTACTTTTCCTTTAGGTAAGGCCAGTTAGAAAATGTAGATGCCCTAGGATACCACGGCTCCTACTCTCACCCCAGCCTAGCTTTTAAAAATTCTTCAGGCTTTTAGTTCTGGGAGCTAGGTATTCAGACTTGGTCTATGCTCCCTCTGCTCTCACTGGCAATATATCAGAATAAAATTCGCTTCTGTCTTATCATGTCTGATGCAATTTTTTTTCCTTAACAGGCCCAATCAAGAGAGTGTGATGTGTGTACAACTGGTCACTTATAAATTTGTGTTCAGGAGCAAAAGCAGGCAAGCAAAGCATTTGAAGCCACTCCAGACATAAACAGCATACAGCAGAGTGTTACCCACACACATTATAACTGGTAGAAAAAAGATATCCAGATAAGCAGTATTTATTCAGTTAAAATACATGTGGGATAAAAAGAACCAGATGTCCTGACAGCGCACATATGCATATATTTACAAAAGCCTGAGGTAATTGGAGCTGGCTACTTAGAAGAGACTCCGGGCTCTGAGCCCTCTAAACTGCAGAATAATTTAGAACTTTTAATGGAAAATATATTGGGTAGCATTTTATTCACATCCTTGTCTTGCTTTTAACTAAACAGGAAATCTCCACCTTTAATTCTATATATTAAACCCTCACAACAAAATCTAGTAGGGCCTTTTGACCTGCTTGCCTTGTGTTCTCTTCACTTCTTTAAGCCCTGGCATTTTTGTCTCCTGTTCTCTGGAGACTGCATTGCAAAATTTTATTTTTCCTCTTCTGTCATTCACTGCACTCCCCCACTCACTCCTCGGTCTTCAGTTATTTCCTTTTTCCAATAAAAACAGTCTCTGCAGGATTTTCTTTTGTTCCTGCAATTTCTGGGACAACCATAGAATTAACTAACTTGGAAAGGAAAGAGACAGAGGAGAGAAAGGAAGAGTGAGTGTGAGGCTAGAGTTATAAATTGACCTAAGCTTCGGATCATGAAAGAAGGGGGTGAGGCAAATGGGGGAGACCCAGGCACAGACCAGCACCTGTGAGCAAAGGCATAGGGACAGACAAGGAGATCGCTACTTCTGGAAGATGGCAGAGGCATAGTAAGGTCAGCTACCATCAACGGGCCCCATGAAGATTATAAATATTTAAACAAATTTATTCAAACTATACCTTCTGCACTCAATGAAAATATAAGGCTTCCATTTTGTTTTGGACTAAATCAACTCTTTGCCTCAAGTCTTCACAAGATGACTAAAGGGAGTGGGGATTCAATTTTCAGTATTACCATGTTCAAAATTGGTAATTGAAATAATATCTTGTATTTAATATTCAGTCAGAAATTGGGGAAAAAATCCTAGTCTTGCAGGAATTTAACTTCCTAATGCCTTCTTGGCTTCTCTGCAGGATGGCATCTGGGTATAGGGAGGATGAGGAGAGCGTTTTTGCATTTAAAATGGAGGCTAAGACTCTTAAGAGTTTGTGGTTGACAAAGCTGGTTTCCAAAGTAGGACTGAGGTGACGATCTTTGCCCACCTAATTTTCTCTTGCCTGATAGCATTTGCCATTGAAGAGTATGGCTTTATAACCCTCATGTCTGGAATCTTGTAGGTAGCTCAGAGCTCAGAATTGCTTCCTGACTAATAGTGCTCACCTCTGTTCCCGCTCACTGAATAATTAAACTTTCATTTGGATACCTACTATCAGCTAATGAGGTATCCAAATAAGTATGAAAAATATTGCTTAATTTGGTGTTTTGTGTTCAGAACTTTGCTGGATACCATGACATCAGTGAAAAGGTGTTTCTACAGATGTAATAAGCTTCAGGAGGGATAGTTGTTTCTAAGTCGTGAAATAAATTTGATTTACATGTATGCCTCTGAGTTTGCAAAAGAGACAATGTTACAAAGACTTAATTAGAAGCTTTAGGTGTAGATATTTTTTGCAGCCAGATTGCATAGCTTCTCCATTTTTGAGCTGTCTTTCGGTAAGGGACTTAACACTCTGATCATTTCCCTCACCTGTAAAATGATTATAATTCTAGTACCGATCACATAAGATTGTAATGGAGATTAAGTACATTTTGTACAGTATTTAGTGCCTGTCACATTGTAAGTGATGATTGGTAGCTACCAAGTCTTTATCATCATTATCGCTGTTATTGTTGTTATCTTTATTATTATGTCTCAACTATTAGTTGAAGGACAAAGAAGTCAGGAGGATTTTCCTGGTACACCTTTCCATGTATGCAGAGAAGTCACCTATGACCAGAATGCTGAAATAGTTAAACTGAGCTTTTGAAGACAAGTAGGCACTTGTTCAGAATTCTCAGTTTAAAAGACTCCTTTGCTCGTATTCAGGTACCATCCTTAGTCTATTAATACCTGTCCTCATGAAGAGATAGAGAATTCAAGGTAACCAGTAGTGGACTTGGAATAAGAAGTTGTAAATCTGGACCGATCCCGCTTTTTATTAATTGAACATTTTCTGGAACTTTCACTAACCTATTTCTCCCAGTAAAATGACTGCCTTGCCTGCTACACAATTTTGATAGGATCAAATGAGATAATTTATGATTATATACTGTAGACTATAAAGTCTTATGAGGATTGTCAGCATTCATTTAAAAATCATTCACAAAGTGCTAACTTTATTAAACATTGAGGGTTCTTTTTATGACTTTTTTTCTTCCGCACATTTCTAAATTGTTAATCCTGACTATTTACTTCTGCTGAGAGTTGGCAGTAAAAGTTTAAAGAGAAAAGACCCTGAATTCTTAAAGGCCATGGATACATTTTTATTAAGCAAAAGGAGAAATTTTTTGTGGGAATTTATCAGCAAGGTTTATGAAGCACAGAAAACGGCTTTTAAATCAGTTTTTTTCATCCTCACTCTCAAATCTGGAATACACAGAAACACAAACAGACAAAATAGGTTCTTTAGAGCTTGCTCTGTCCTATGGGGGAGAACAAATTTGTTCTGGTTTGTTTGTACTTTCCTGGAAATCTGCATATAATAAATGTTTTAATAGTGTACCAAAGGATTCCAAGAGCCTGTTACAATAACAATGCTGGTAAACTAAATTTTGCTTGTTTGTCTTTCATGGGTATGATTTATTTGGAATCTTAAGTTGTTGTTGCTTTAAGAATGAATTTTCTCTTGCATTATATCTTTAACATAAAATAAAGAAGAACATATATTCAACGTGTACTGCATAGTCATGTTCCTGTTACAGGGATCAGACTCCAAGACTATGCATTTTAAGATTGTGCACACATGGCTATTATGTGGCATTTGAAATAGATAGCTCAGTAGTTTTAAAGCTCTGTAATTCTCAGGACTACATGCTTCCCATATACAATTTTGTCATCTGCAGTATCCTGGTGAGAATCTCTATATCCAAATACTGCAGTAAGAATAGGAGTTACAGCAATAAACAGATGCTACACACTTCTTTTCATTTATCAGAAAATAGACACACATTATGAAGATTTTAATTTTCCGGATTTCAATAAAATATTTTTATAATGTAACATTATCTATTATCAAATAGAACATAAAAGTAGTTTTAAAAATTAAATAGTTTTACAGAGTTTATTAAAAAAATAAAACCCAGCAGTTCTCTCTTCCCCACCCTCTCCCATTCTAGTCCTTGATTTCCTCTCCACAGAAGTAGGCACCCTCAGCTAATTTAGCTCTAGTTTACTGCTAATTTAGTTCTTCTATTTGTCCTCTTTCTTATATAACACACTTTCACTGGTGAATTTTTATTCAAGTGTCGATATCATTGACTAATTTTGTATTTTATGTTTTAAATACACTATTTGCTGTTACTCAGATTTTTATTTTAAAATACATACCTAAAGACCCCTAGGTGGCTCAGTTGGTTAAGCATCTGCCTTTGGCTCAGGTCATGATCCCAGGGTCCCGGGATCGAGCCCCACGTTGGGCTCCCTGTTCAGCAGGGAGTCTGCTTCTCCCTCTGCTGCTCCCCCTGCTTGTGCTCTCTCCCCTCTCTCTCTTTCTATGACAAATAAATAAATAAAATCTTAAAAAATAAAATAAACTACATACCTAAATTATTTTAAGGTTATGCCATATGTCACTAGATATTTCTTATTTTTTTCATTATTAGAGTTTATTTTTCTTATTCTGAATTGGCTCTGCTTATTTCTAATTCCATTTTTTGTTGTTGTTGTTTTTGTCTGTATTTCATGCCAGTTTTTTCTTAAGTATCTGGCAATCTTTAGTTGTCTAATATATTAAAAATGAAGCACTGTAAAGCTGATTGGAAACTCTTAGTATATGGAAAGAATTTCTCAGTAGCAGGTGGCACTTTAATTTGAAAAATCTTTCATGAAATTGTCAAAAGATGTCTGATTTTCAAAATCTGTAGACTCTTTTTCCCGTGGACTAGGAAATTCCTCTGAGAGAATTCTCCAATCTCCTGCTTGAGAGAAAGAATCTCGCCAACATCCTGAGAGCAAAACCAGGAAGGGGCTGTGAGTCTTGAGCGTTGGAATTTAGTCCTTCAATTAATCCCCCTGTTTCAGTGCTGCTTCCATGCCCTAGTAGTACCTCGTGTCCCTGGACTCCGTTTCTTGGGTTCAGTAACTCTAGAGAGTAAGCTGCCAGTCTTTTGCTGGACTGGGCTATTTCTTTGCTATGTAGATTGATGGAAAGGGATCTGTTAGGTTAAGTGCTTTCAGTTCCATCGGCACTTTCAGAGCTATTTGGTATTTGTTATTATTGGAACTGGCTGGGGTTCTGCAGGTAAGCCATCTTATGGCTGGAGTGTTCGCCATTATCAGTTTTGGTTTCCTATTTTTTGATTTTGCTAAGTCACTTAACACCTTTTCATCTGCTTTTTAGTTTTAATAATGCTGCTGTTGTTGTTTCTCCTTTTCTCTTTACATGGAGTATATTTCCTTTGAAAACCTCTTCATCATCATTTAGAGTTTGGAAGGAAACAGAGGTAAACGTTTTTAATATATCATGTTTCAACAGAAGTTCACAAAGTCCTGGGATCTAAGCATGATCATTCAGGAACACTATGGAAGAAAGAAACTTTCAAAAACCTTAAAACTTACAAAGCAGAACTTTTCATTGTTGTTTCCATTTAAAATAATCAAATCACCATTCAATCTACCTTATTTTGGTCTCTAAGTCTTAATATTTTGGAAAAAAACTTTAGCCATATCACCAGTAGCCAATGAATCATTATTTTTTACTGTTTTCATTTAAAAAGCATCCTGCCCTAAGACATGAACAGACATTTCTGCAAAGAAGACATCCAAATGGCCAACAGACACATGAAAAAGTGCTCAACATCACTTGGCATCAGGGAAATACAAATCAAAACCTCAATGAGAGGCTAGTCAGAATGGCTAAAATTAACAAGTCAGGAAATGACAGATGTTGGTGAGGATGTGGAGAAAGGGGAACCTTCCTACACTGTTGGTGGGAGTGCAAATTGGTGCAGTCACTCTGGAAAACAGTATGGATGTTCCTCAAAAAGTTGAGAATAGAGCTACCCTATAACCCAGCAATTGCACTACTGGGTATTTACCCCAATGATACAAACGTAGTGATCCGAAGGGGCACGTGCACCCCGATGTTTACAGCATCAATGTCCACAATAGCAAACTATGGAAAGAGCCTAGATGTCCATCAACAGATGAATGGATAGAGAAGATGTGGTATATATATATACAATGCAATATTATGCAGCCATCAAAAAATGAAATTTTGCCATTTGCAACAACGTGGATGGAACTAGAAGGTATTATGCTAAGCAAAATAAGTCAATCAGAGAAAGACAATTATCGTATGATCTCACTGATGTGAGGAATTTAGAAACAAGACAGAGGATCATGTGGGAAGGGAGGGAAAAATGAAACAAGACAAAACTAGATAGGGAGACAAATCATTAGAGACTCTTAATCTCAGAAAACAAACTGAGGGTTGCTGGAGTGGTGGGGTGTGGGAGGGATGGGGTGGCTGGGTGATAGACATTGGGGAGGGTATGTGCTATGGTGAGCGCTATGAATTGTGTAAGACTGATGAATCACAAACTTGTACCCCTGAAACAAATAATACATTATATGTTAATTAAAAAAGTATTCTGCCCTTTCTATTCACACACCAAAATCTTTTATATAATCCAAGTTATGATACTAATTATCAAGTTATTTTTATGAACTCAGAGTATCCTCTGTTTACCTACTTTGATGTTTTAAGGGATTGCCATTGCTCCTCAAACTGATTCACCTGTGCTCTGTTTTTTCCTTTCCTAGACTGTAAAACTAGTAATCCATTATTGAACATAAAGTAAAGACTGTGAATACTTGTCTATTAATTTTAAAAACCTCTGGTTAATCCAACAGACAGACTCAAATAAAAACTTGTATAGGAAATTTTTCTACTCCTAGACTAGATGACAGGTACTAAAGTCGAAGAAAGAGGTGGAAAGGAGAGAAAGAGGAAGGAAAAATCAAATTAGAGAGGAAAGTTTGAGACCAGCAAGCCAAGAGCCTCTGTGGAGTCCATCTTGTTGCTGCCTGCTGAGAACAGCCCATGGAGTACAGCCAAAGTGCCACCAGCCCACAGTGACACTGATCTGTGGGGCATGACAACCCCACTTCAGTGGCTTATGACACTCATGAGACTCGGGGAACTGAGATCAGGACAATGACCAAAGCATTGTAAATGGATCACTCTAGTAAAGGCTCTATTAAGAATTAAATTCACCCTCCTTTCTGGGGGTAAGGGGAAAATATGGCGGCTACTTTCTTCCAGTGACAGATCCCCAAAGTATGGCTCATGAATTTTTACATCAGAATCATGTAGTGTATCTAGATTGTTAAAATACATGCCCCAGCACCACCTCAGCAGCATCCCTAGTGGTGGGGCAGAAGGACCTGCCTTCTAAAGAAATACCCTAGATTAGCGTTATGTTCTCTAAAGTTTTAAAGCCTCTGCTATGATTATTTCTATTTTGAATTATATTCAGGAGGAAGAGTCTTACTTACATTAATTATATTAATTAATGAAGAAATTTAAATGTTTCTGTTTGCTCTTTGGTAGATTTTGTCCTATATTTGCATTAGGGCCTTCATTATTTGGTCTAAACTTTAATCCCCTATAAATGACCTTTAACAATAAATCTATTATCTACTCATCTATTCACCCATCCATCTGTCCATCTATTCATCCATCTATCCATCTCTCTCATTAATTTGTTCATTCATGAATTTTACAGGCATTTACTGATCAAAATAATGTAATAAACATTTTAGTAGATGGTGACCACAAAAAGAGGAATATAATTAAATCTAATATAAAAGATAGGACCAGAGTTTAAATGATACATACCTAGGTATGAATCCTAGATACGTAATTCATAAGCTGTAAATTTAGACAATTAATTTAATTTCTATATGTTTATATCCTTGACTTCAATAGAAAAATGATTTCTGCTTTGCAGGGTAACTGTGAATAGTAAGTCATTCAGTTAATATAAACTATGGCATATAATGTATAATACATAATGATAAATCTTGCTAGTTACTGTATTATTATTATAATCATTATAAGCATTATCTTTGTACACCTTGTATAATCTCCCTCTGCAGAACTACACTGTGGCTGAGGATTTAAGCCCAATGCATCCTGAAGGCTTTTCCCTGACAGGGATTTGTTCTAATTGTGCAGCGTAGAGCTTGAGAGTAACTTCAGGAAGGAACACACTATTACATTTTTACTTCAGTGATGAAGTGGACCTTCAAGAATTAGTTTACAGACTCCAAACAGTAAAATAAGAAGGGTGAGGTAAACTGTGAAGCTAACAACAACAGAAAATAAGGGTATTGGTGGATGACAGGATTCACAATGTTGAAGATTAAAGAAATTCTCTGAGCCTAAGTTCAGTACTGGTCATAATTTGTGTGTGGCGCCATCAATTCGGTATAGAAAGGAGTAGCAATGAAAAGAACACATTCTGTCATGTTAGTCCAGTGAAAAGAAAACCCAGGAAGATGAATAAGTAATGCATCACATGAAAATGTGATGATGGAAGAACATATGAAGTCTGATGAAATTACAGCAAAGTTAAATTTGAAGATATAAATAAATAAATAAATAAATAAATAAATAAATAAATAAATATTGCAGATAAAATACCTATTGTAGAAATGTTAGCAAACTCAGGCCCACTCAGTATTTTCAAGACTCAGAGAAAAGTACAAACTGAGGTTTTCACACCACTTGTCTAAATATTTAAAAGTTATAAATTAAGGTAACAAAGTTTTATACTAAACATCTTTTGATTCCTACTGTCAAAAACATGGACCTTTTTAACAATATAAAGTCAGGTGTAAATTTAAACTATTTCATCTTCAGTGAGTTTCCTATAGGAACTTGATGATACAGTAATAAAAACCCCTGAGCCCCCAATTCCAGAAACCCTTTTTTTTTTTTTTTACTACCCCAGGCTTTATGTAGCATAGCAAGGACCTACAGCTATTTCAGACTGCACTGTTCAATGTCCATCCACCATCCTTATCCCCAAAAAGCCATTCATTGGCCACCCTCCTTGCGTTAGCTTGTACACACTGTTGGGTCAAGACCTTAGGGCATGGGATTCTGGATTTCTGGGCACACTGAACAGGCTGTAGAAGTGAGGACATGGCCACATCCAGAGTAGGGCTCTATAAAACATGGGGCCTAGGGCAGGGGACCCCCCTCCTTGAGCCTCAGGTCATTTTAAACAAATGTTCCACAG
The DNA here is from genome assembly GCF_002201575.2 of Neomonachus schauinslandi. NCBI lineage: Eukaryota > Metazoa > Chordata > Mammalia > Carnivora > Phocidae > Neomonachus > Neomonachus schauinslandi. The sequence continues at coordinate 94,863,650 of NC_058408.1, forward strand.
AAAACTTAAAGATTGATGAAGTGAATACAGACCAGAAGAGTAGACAAGAGCTGAAGTAGAAGACAAAGATTTTTCTGAAGAGATATAGCAGCATGAGCAGAGGCACAAAGATGAAAAAGAAAATGGTTTATGTGGAAAGAGTTAACCTGACAAGTGTCACAAGGGAAAGCTGCCTACTCCACACCAGACTTTGTATACAGCCAGTGCCCTGCAGTCTCAGGAGAGAAGTGAAATCAAGCATCCCAACCCCAATGCATATCTACATTCCTAGTCTCACACTCCATTTAGAAGCCTCCTTATGTGAGGGCAGGGATCCAAATGGTGGGCCTTGGCTAAGATCTCTGCTTACTCCTTATAGGAGAGAGGTAAGTAGCTTGAAAATGTTTTCCTCACTCTGACTCAATTCTCAGTACCATTCAACACCTAGCCCTTCCCCCTTAACCTCCTCCAGCCTCTGGGTCCTTACAATGGCAGGAACCTCTGTTTGGGACTTCCTGGTTCCCTGGACAGTGTTCTCAGTGGGATGATCCTTCTGTCTCTGCCCCCACCCTTAGCCTTGTCCCAGCTCTCACTTTTTGTCCCAGCTCTTACCTCTGGCTTTCACCCAGTGACATGACTAGGGAAAATGTTCTTGTAGGGATTCTTCTGTCTCCTAGGACTGGTGACTGTCCTCTTTACCTCCACCCAATCCTTGTCTCTGTTTGGTAAGAAAGCAGTTTTATATTACAACATTTTTAAGAGGAATTTTCTTCTATGTGTTGAGAAGTGTTATGTATAAGAAGGAACAGAGCCTAAAGAAACCTCAAGGATTACTGAGTCAACACTTCCAGCAACAGTCACTGTGACTCACACCCTGCTTTATAAAAAAGGCTTTTGGAGAAAACTCATACAAATGTCATCTAATGTTCAGGAGGAAATTCAGCAACCAAAGGCCAGTTTCATTTAAGTGTTAATGTAAAAGTAAGCACTATTGGGACTGCAGAAATTAACTGATGATTATCTTTGTAAAATAAAAATAAATAAAAAAGGATTTGTTCCACTGTAGAAAGATTAAAATTTTCATTTTGAGATAATCTTGTATTGTTCATGGATAAGTCTGCTCTTGTCATTTTTTCTGAGTATAAACTATAATGAAAAGTAAAGGCCCTGATTTAAACACAAGTTTTCTTCTGCCAGGATTATTTTATGCTTATTAAAAGTTCCTGTTAATAAATAAGTGCCAAAATTGTCATATTCTCGTTTATGCTTTATTTCTCTGGCTTCCCATCTGCTCTGGTTTCTGCAGTTTGGCGGTATAATCAGTTTTCCCTTAACTCACAACCCTGCTGTTCTGCCTCTGTCCTAGGACCAACAATATACATTGTACCATAAATGAGTATGGCCTGAGCTCATATCAAGTTGAGGCAGGGGGAAGGGGAGATATTCATAGGTCTATCCATAAAATAGAAGCATAACAGCCTTAATTCTGGAATTCTGGACCTCTTGGTTCCAACTTGGCTGACTCAGAGATTTAGACAAAAGTTATACACACAAGATCCAGGTGCCAGGGGATATGGTATATGGACATAACTGGGTTTTCAAGGCCAATATCTGAGTGAAAATCAGGGAAAGAAACAGGATGCCAAATAAATGGACCAGGCATATGGAATAGGGAGAAGGAAGGTTTACAGACAGTTACAGAGGTGGCTCAGGGTCTGCTGGGTTTATAATCCTAAACCAGCCTCAGATGGTACCTATAGATTAGATAGGAGAGCTAAAATGTAACCAAGCTTGGTTCTATTTGGAGCAGTGATCACAAATCCAAATGCCTAAGGAAGACAGATACATGAATGAATGAGGCAGATCCTATGTAAGAACATTATCATCACATTGGGTAATTGGTGAAAACTGGCAAAAGAAAGAGTACTTAACATTGTCTAGTGAGAACAGCTGTTACTCAGATGGTGGTAAATATTGCTATTTGGAAATAAGGCCAATATTGCCATCTATAGATTTATGAGGAGCTGCAAATCTGCAATTTAGGTGAAATCTTCCATTAAAAATGTTGGCAGAAATTAAGAAAGGGAAACCAATACTCTATTCAGAGTAACAAAACAGAGTCTGCCCTTGGATGCAGACTACCAGTTTGAGAGATCTATGTAGATGATAAGAAAAGCTGAGTTGACAAAATTTCATCCTGACCAACTTGGAAAATCTCTGTGGGCATTGGCCTAATAAAGGTTCAGTAATGTTGAAAGTTATTAAACTCTGTTATCAGAGTAAAATGGCTTTCCCCTATTCCAGTAGCTTCTGTGTGGACAGAATCTCTCTCTCTCTTTTTTTTTAAGACTTTTATTTATTTATTTGAGAGAGAGAATGAGAGAGAGAGCACATGAGGGGGGGCAGGGTCAGAGGGAGAAGCAGACTCCCTGCTGAGCAAGGAGCCCGATGATGCGGGACTCGATCCTGGGACTCCAGGATCATGACCTGAGCCAAAGGCAGTCGCTTAACCAACTGAGCCACCCAGGCACCCTGGACAGAATCTCTTAAATGCACTCTTGGCTTCTATCTGTGCCATTACTCACTTTGCCCCGAAGTGTTGGAAAGTGACACTTGGTTAGTAAGGGACCAAGAATATGGTATGTGCACCACCCTGATCTTCCTTTCTTTCTCTTGAGGTTAAACTGCACACAGGGCAAATTTAGTTGCCACTGTTCCTCCAGATATTTCTCAATCACTGAGAAAATTGCTGCCCCAGATTAGTATGGCTTGACCCAAGCAATTAAAGAGTTGGCCCAATTTGGGGATACCGTTTAGGCAAATCTACTTGTCCATTGTACCCAGAATAACACTGCACCTTGAACGTTCTACAAGTTAGATTTTTGCTTTCATTTGCTACTCCTTCATTTTACTTCTCAAAAAATCATGTAGAGAAGAGACATGCTATCCATCAGCTGGTTTGTGAAGGACCTCAATGAATTTGTGCCAATTTTGTTTTAACACCAAATAGTGCTTTATTTGAATATCTATTAACATATCATAGAAAACTATTTTGAAAGTATTGCTCTTGTTCAACATTATTTTGTATATACAAAAATCTAGAGGCCAGTATACTGATCTGCATAAGCATACCATAAATTATTGTCAAGTCTATGGTCAAAAGTAAAATAGACTTCTGTGTTCCCATCCGATATGTAAAGAGATTGGACATCATCCCTCCTTTCTTTACAACAGGAAAAGTTAAATAATTTGTAAAATTACAACTCTTCATATAGATCCATCAAAGAACTGAGATTAGAGAGTAAGGTTATCAGGAGCCGGAGTCAAGAAGCAGGAGCTTACCTCTGAGGACAATTCCAGTAGAAATACTTAAATTGTGATTGAGGAATTGTTCAGTGTGGGCAAGCTTGAGTTACATCCTCCAGGGGCCCCAATCTTAGGTAGACCCCCACACTTTCATGGATTTTACCTCCAGGGACCCAAGCAAATTCTCAGGGTAAAGATTAGTAAAAAATACCTTCACGTTTCCAGCATAGGGAGGTGGAAAGTAGCCTGTTTTACTAAGAACATTTTGTTCTTCTTAGCAAAAGCCTGCCCTGAAAGGAAATTCTTTTGTGAGACTCTAATTGACTTGAGTTTTATTAGAGCAAAAAGCCATTCGATAGAGAAAGGGTAGTTTTCTCAACAAATGGCATAAGAACAACTGAACATCCAATGGGGGGGGAGAATTTAGACAATTTTCACAAAAATTAACTTAAATGGATCATAGACCTTAATGTAAAATGCAAAGATATACAACTTCAAGAAGATAACAGGAGTTTAGTGAGGAATTTTTAGATGCAACACCAAAAACAGTGTGAAAAAGAATACTGAGAAGTTGGACTCCATTAAAATTAAAAATTGCTTTGCAAAAGAAATTGTTATGAGAATGAAAAGACAGGCAATGGACAGAAAGAATATATTTGCAAAACACAAAGACTTGTATCAAAAATATACAAAGAACACTTAAAACTCAATAATAACAAAACAACCCAATTTTAAAAATGGGCAAAAGATCTGAATATACACCTTGCCAAAGAGAATATACAGATGGCAAATAAGTGTATGAAAAGATGTTCAACATCATATGGTATTAGAGAATTGCAAACTCCCTAATTTCCGTTTTTGTTTTTTTTTTTTTTTTTACTGGCATCGAATTGCTCTCTTACCATAGCATTAACATGAATAGCTTACACAACACTTCCAAACAATAATGAAATGCTGGCCTTTCACAGAATGACTGTGAGACTTATATTCATTTTCAGATAATAAATAAACAAATATGAAGCATTGCAATGGGCAATAATTTCTACTCAAGGGGTTTTTAACTATCTTGCATATAGTAGAAGCAAAATCAAAATTACTCACTTGAATTAAGGTACATTTTTCAGCCTTTGAGATATATTGAAATCTTTCCTTAAGTTTCCATCTTACTTAGGCCACATTCTAATCTTATAACCTATTTTTTTAATCTTTGTTATGGGCCAGGCACCCTGCTAAGTATTTTATAAGCATTACCTTATTTTATCTTCAAAATATATCATCAGGTAGGTGTAATTGTTCCTATTTTCCTGATTGGGAGACAGGATCATGTGTATTAATCCAAGATCATATAGAAAGAGATAAATGTCTAATGGGAAGTCAGATCTTCATAAGGCCAAAATCCATATTCATAACCAGTATGCTCCACTGCCTCTTCGTCACTATGCCACCTTAATTACAGTACATCATATTATACCTAATGGAATTTCCATTGCTGAATGGTGAGGCTTCCTATTAAGGAAAATTAAGAAAGAGGTTGAGAACTGATGGTTGAATATGGAAAAATAATGAGGGATGATATTATTTTTCCATGAAAATTAGAGCAGATAAAGAAAAAAAAACAAGGAAAAAAATAAACCTAGATTGTTAGCACTCTCTTCCTAAATCTGTTTGGTAAAGACATGCATACATCTGTGTTGATGATGCTGTCTGGAGTCGGGTAACAAAAGTAAGCATTTATTGTCATAAAACCCACTGGGTTTTAAATGTTCACTTTTTGACCATTTGAAAATGGACCAGTCTGAAAAATATTTCCTCTTAGTGTATATTTTGCCTTCAACAAACACTGATTTACAAGTATTTTGTTGCAATTACAAGAGGGATTCTGAAACTTTGATATTAAGAATGAGAAAAGGAATCATATTGGATATGCTATGCTAAATAAAAAGCTGAAAACCTCATTTCTTAGTGTGTTCAACTTAAAGCTAAACTTAATTCTCTTAGTATGATATTCTTATTTTTTTTATTTTTGTGTAAAATAAAATTGTAATAGCTTTCTTAAAGTCACCGTTAATCTGATTTCCTCTTTATCCATAAGAGTTAAGGCTTCAATCCAAAATATTTCCACAAATGCAATAAACCCAACAAGAAAGGAATTACAATTGTGAAACATTAGAGTGACAGGATATTAGACATCATAGCTGATCCATGAGGGCCTTCTGTGATATTGACAAACTGTGTAATCGTTCCAGAGAAAATGGCCAGGGACCACTTTTTTGAGTCAGTGATTTGCTCTTTCCAGTTTTCCTGTGCTCTCATTCAAAGCCAGAATTCCCATGCAAGACTGTTGCTTTACTCCTCCCTAGGTGCTTTGTACCCTCAGGATGTTCTCTACCTATCTGCCCCCACCTCCTCAGCCTGCTTCTCTTACCCTAACCCCCTTTCCTCTGTCAGATCCATCAAATATGTCCATTCTGTTTCTCTTCCCCTAGAATCCTGTTATAGAGTTAAAGTAATTTTTACAAAGATATTAATACCGGCTTATTATTTCCATAAGCACCAATTGCATTTAACACAATTTACATTTTATAAATACTTTTAAGTCTTAAATCCTAGAAAATGCTTTTCCCCAAGATTATGGGGTCTGAGGCTAGAATTTGGGGTATGTCAGTTTGAAAAAAATCTATGTACTGGGAACATGAAGCAAAGATAGGATATAGGCATTCACTGAGAGATAATGAAGATCTCCTTTCCAGAGAGATTAGAAAACCATAATTAAAAGGTGCAGTAAAATATGGGATTTCTGGTCTTAGGTGTTATGAATATAGTAAAACCACCCAATTAATCAATTATCATACCTTATTTCTTTTACTGCCCTTCCCACTTTCTGAAATTATTTATTTAACATTATTTACCATTAATGTGGTTTCTCCAACTGAAAGGCAAGCTCAGTGAAAACCAGGACATTATCTATCTTGCTGGTTACTTTATGCCCATCACTAAGAACAAAGTTTAACACATCTGAGGTACTTAATATGCATTAGTTGAAACATTTAATGAATAGTATTTATAAAGGAAAAAAAGGGGAGAGAAAGCGCCAGGCAAAATTCTAACAAAACTTAACACTATACATATTGCCTAAATCATAATCCTTACCTTAGTCTGACAACCAAGCCCTCACAACCACATATCAAAGTATTTTTCCAATTTGATGAAGGCTTTCTATACTTTAGCCATTTCAAACTAGTCACTATTCTGTTTGCTGATGCTATCCCTCCTCTCTAGTATTACTTCACGGATTTTTTCTCTTCAAAAAAATGTACCTATTCTTAAGTGCCCGTCTTAAGTATACTGCCTGAGTAAAGGTCATCTCACTAGCTAATATTACTCTATCACTCTCTTGGGTTTCCATAACATACTTATTTCCTTCACTGTACTTTTTCCATTCCATCTTGTTTACAAATCTGTGCCCATACCAAATAGACTCTTGCAGGCAAGAACATGGCCATACCACTCAAATTCTTTCTGAACGAAAAATGGGTAATAAGCGATTCTTATTCATCTTTACATTTCACTTCCATATTCTTAGCATAATGAAAAACCTCAGTAAATGTTAATTGATTTAAATGATTTAAGTCTAGACATTTGAAAAAAATTCTTATACTCTTACAAAAAGCAACAGAGTGTGTGTAGTCATAAGTTACAAATAACCAAGAGTCTGGAGTTTTTCAGAGTAAATTATCCATCAATCTCCATTTCTATTGAGCATATCTCATTTCCACTTTTCCCTTTTCTCTTTCCCTGGTGTTTGCTTTTCAAACTATTTCAAATGCCACAGTCTTGGGACAAAGGGATTGAATGCTCTCTAATTGAATAATATAATGGGCACCTTGAAAAGCGGAATGCCATTTGTCCCACCAGAATTGAGATCTTTTGAGTAGGCAAATGGCTAATGGCATTTTTAAATGACCATTGCTACTTTGTGGCCTTTTTGTTTTTCAGCATTGAGATAGCTGTCTCACTTAATTTTAGCTCATGCAATCTGCAATTTGTAGTTAATTTATTAGTGAGGGATTTAGTTGTAAGGAAATTAAATGTTGAATGTTCAGTTTGGGACAATCTAATAGAGCTTATCTATTGTGGTTGCTTCTTAATAAAGATATTAGACTTGATAGTTCCCTTCAGCTATCTTTGTTAAGTATCATCAAACAGAAAGACCTTTCACTAGTATTTTAAAGTTTTTATGTTTTCTTTGTTGTGTTTGGAAAGTGTTTGAAACATTCTAACTAGTCTAGGAATAGCAGTCACTGACTTGTCTTGCTCCACAGGTATGGTTTCATCCCCCTTTCAACTAATCTTAAATTTCTTAAGTTATTAAGTCCTCTTCCTTAATAAAATTTGATTTTTCAAGCATTCAAATATGAACTGTTATCATATAAGGACTTTCAGGTAGCTGAAAACAATGATGACAGCTTGTTTTTGCCTCTAAATATTTTCTCCAAAAATAGAGAAAAACAGGAAAGAAAAATATAACACTACAGAGAAGGATGAGAATGACTTCAAGACAAAAAAAAAATGTCAAAACACCAAATTACCTGAAAGTAAAAATAGAAAAAAAAATGCCTATTTATGGCATTTCTAATATTTCCCTTTACCCCATGCTAACAAAGCAAAACCAGTTGTAGCTTCTGGAGGAGAGAAAAAAAAATGAAAAAGGAATTAGAAGCATCTTTTGGCACTTGGAGTGGTTAAGGGAAAAGAGAAGCCATGCAGGAAAATTTATGGTTCTGAAAGACAAAAGAGAACTAAACATTCAGGAGACACAACTTCTCTAGCCACCATAAAAACTAATAAACAAACAAAAAATTCACTAAAGTACCTTGATTTTGCTACATTTACAGAGAAGAGAGTCATGACTTAGGTATTTTGAAAGACCCACTACCCCCACAAGACAAAAATTATCAGGAAATGATCAGCATATTGATAAGAAAACCAAATACAACATACATTAACTGAGGAAAATTCTCCCTGTGGGGGAGAAAAAGAACCACCATAAAGTAGAAGAAAACTGTAATAAACATTTCAAAAAGAAATAAACATACTAAAAAAATGTAAATGTATGAAAAACCACTTGAATTCAGAAATTAGAATATTAAGAAAAATGGACAAAGATAGAAAAAAATGAAAATAGCATTGATTAAATACAGGAAAGAATGGAAAGGAAATAACAGAATTATCTCAAAAACTAAGAATAAATTACAAGGTGCCTAAATAAAGAGAAAACTTGATAAAGAACATTGAAGAAAGGTATAAAATAACCAAGACAACAAAAATGAGATAAAGAAGTAAAATAGGATTAGGAAGAAAGTAATGAAAATGGAAGATAGCCAAAGAAAAGATAAGTTTTACTTGAGACACTGAAGAAGAAAAACAAACAAACAAAAAAATGAAGACTTAAAAATTTAATTCAAGAAAACTTTTAATTAAATATTTAGATGTACATATTTGAAAGGTCCATCAGGTACTTGGGAAGATAAATTCAAGACAAACTACTTAGGGACATATCCTAGTAAAACTAGTCAAATGAAAAAATATAATCTATAATATTTCCAGGCAAAACATGTTAAGTAACCTAAAAAGCAAAAGAAAAATAATTTGAAAGGCACAATTTTAATAAAATAAAACATGTACAAGAAGGTGGCAATTGGGCAAGTTTTTCTTTTTTTTTTCTAACTCAAAGCAGTAAGGACTGAACAGAGTATTATTATTCAATTTTTATTAAGTTTCTGAATTTTAATTCCAGTAGAGTTAACATACAGTGTTATATTAGTTTCAGGTGTACAATATAGTGATTCAACAATCCTATATATTGCTAAGTGCTCATCATGATTAAGTGTACTCTTTAATTCTCTTCACTTAATTCCCCCACCCCCACCCCCAACCTCCTCTGGTAACCATCAGTTTGTTCCCTATAGTTAAGAGACTCTTTCTTTGTACCTCTCTTTCTCTCTCTGTCTTTTATTTTTCCTTTGTTCTTTTTTTTAAAGACTCTTTTTTTTTTTAAGATTTTATTTATTTATTTGAGAGAGAGAGAACGAGAGACAGAGAGCACAAGAGGGAAGAGGGCAGAGGGAGAAGCAGACCCCCCGCCGAGCAGGGAGCCCGATGCGGGACTCGATCCCGGGACTCCAGGATCATGACCTGAGCCGAAGGCAGTCGCTTAACCAACTGAGCCACCCAGGCGCCCTTTCCTTTGTTCTTTTGTTTTGTTTCTTAAATTCCACATATGAGTGAAATCATATGGTATTTGTCTTTCTCTGACTGACTTATTTCACTTAGCATTATATTGTCTAGCTCCATCCATGTTGCTGCAAATGGCAAGATTTCATTCTTTTTTATGGCTATTTTTAATGGTTATTTTATATGTCACATCTTCTTTATCCATTCATCAGTTGATAGACACTTGGGCTGCTTCCATAATTCAGCTATTGTGAATAATGCTGCAATTAACATAGGGGTACATGTATCCCTTTGAATAAGCGTTTTTTTTTTTTTTTAATTTTGGGGTAAATACCCAGTAGTGCAATTACTGGATCATAGGGTAGTTCTATTTTCAACTTTTTGAGGAACCTCCATACTGTTTTCCAGAGTGGCTGCACCAGTTTGCATTCCCACCAGGAGTGCTGGGGTGTTGCTTTTCTCCACATCCTCACCAACATTTGTTGTTTTGGGCAAAATATTTTATATACAACCAAACTGCCCTTCAAATAAAGACTATTGGGGGGCAAATCAATTTTCAAAATACTTAGGGAATTCTGTATCCCCACATTCACCCTAAAGTATCCACTAAAAGAATAGTTTTATCCACCCAAAAGATGTGTAAAATAAAGGAAGTACAAAGATGGAATTTATTTTTATTTTTCTGACCAATCTTGGATAACTTAGCAACAAATTAAATAATGACAATAATGGATCATAACCCATAAAATAAAATAAATATCCACTAGTCCATAATGATATTAAATACATATATATATATTCTTATATAGATGTAAGAATAAATAAATATGCAATAGATAGGAACAAGTATTCTTTTTAAAATTTTTTTTATTTTTTTTAAAAGATTTTATTTATTTATTTCACAGGGAGAGAGACACAACGAGAGAGGGAACACAAGCAAGGGGAGTGGGAGAGGGAAAAGCAGGCTTCCCGCCGAGGAGGGAGCCCGATGCAGGGCTCGATCTCAGGACCCTGGGATCATGACCTAAGCCGAAGGCAGATGCTTAATGACTGAGCCACCCAGGCAGCCCCAGGAACAATTATTCTTTACTGCAGACTTCTAATACAAAAATGTAGAAGAACTGATGGAAATAGAAAATCACCATTAGACAATCACCACAGCAATCGTTTTCCAGGCAAAAAAAATCATGAATGAAACCTATGATTAGTGAGTTAAGATCAGATGAAAACAGATATTTGCATAGTATTTAAAGTATTCCCAGTAAAATATTTATTAAATACCAAGGGAAAAAATAACTTTATAGTAGAGAATCCTGGCAGACACCACCTAACCTAAGAGATCAGATTTAACAACCCCATCATAGGACCTAGTATTATCATGTATCTCTAGAAAAAGCGCACTGACAAAACAAAACACCATGTAACTTCTTTGTTATTCTGTCTAAAACTGCATAACATCAACCTAATCATGATACAACATCACACTAAAATTAAGGGATATTCTAGGAGCACTTGGGTGGCTCAGTGGGTTAAACGTAGGACTCTTGATTTCGGCTCAGGTTATGATCTCAGGGTGGTGAGATGGAGCCCTGTGTCTGGTGCCACGCTCAGCACAGAGTCTTCTGGAGATTCTCCTTCTCTCTCTCTCCCTCTGCCCCTCCCTCCCTCATGAGACTGTGCTCTCTCTCGCTCTCTCAAATAAATAAGTAAATCTTTCAAAAATTAAATTAATGGACATTCTATAAAATAATTTACTAGTTATCTTCAAAGGTATCAGGGTCATCAAAGACAAAGCAAGACCATGAAACTACAATGGATTAAGCAGACTTAAGCATTAAGAAGTCATGATAACAAACTATCATGTAATTAAAAAAGAATTAAGAAAAAGAATCAGAATTAGATCTAGGAACAAAAATATAACATTAGGGGAATAACTGGTAAATGGCAATAACTGATAAAATTAGTGGTTGATAACTGGAAAAATCCATATAATATTCCTAGTTAGTTAAAAGTATTCCATCAATGTTAATTTCAAGTTTTGCTTACAAAAATCTTAGTTTTGTCAATAACATTCCTTGAAACAATTATGGAGACTTCTCTGAATTGATCCTCATATTCTGACCCAATTGAAAAACAGGCACAAATTTCAAAAAAGGATCAAGTCATCACCATTATTGCTGGTAAACCCAAGTTGGAGAACACCGCTTGGGACTGCCACAACTTTAAAGATTTCTAGAACTCAGGGCTTTACTTAGGGTTCCCCTGCAAAGTTGAAATCTCCTAAAGTTTTCCCTATTTTTTCCTGGTATTAGAAGGCAGAAACTGGACCTAATCTATGTGCTTGTAACAAAGGAGAATAACCCTGTGTCCCAGCAAAATATCTAGAAAAGCAGAGCTGAATAGAAAGGACTAGCTCAACAAGGTCACCTGTTTTCCAAATTTTACTGATTGGATAAGTCATTCTTCCTTCCTTGTGGAGTTACTGAGTAAGAAGAGTAAGGAGTAAGAGCAAGTATTCTCAAGAAGATATAGTGGGTTTTTTGTTTGTTTTTGGCTTTTTTTTGTTTTGTTTTTTTGTTTTTTAATATATTATCAGGAACCTGGGAAGAAGAGAATTGTTACCTGTGATTAAACTGGCCATATATCCTGATTTAAAACTCATTACTCAATACTGTATCTGGTGAGGACTGCTTTCTCTCCCAAAATCATCTTAATTTGGACAAATAAATAATATGGTTACCCTATTCATATATCAATACTCACAGAAATGGATAAAATGTTGTCTAATATTCTTCTGTTTTTTTTTTTCTTTAAGCAGTTCATCTACTTTTCACTTTATCTGGAGCTTATGAATTTTTTTAAAAAGATTTATTTATTTTAGAGAAAGAGAGATAGAGAGCATGTGTGAGTTGGGGGAGGGAGAGAATCTTCAAGCAGACTCCCTGCTGAACATGGAGCCCATCCAGGGCTTGATGCCACAACCCATGAGATCATTATCTGAGCTGAAACCAAGAGCTGGATGCTTAACCAACCGACTGAGCCACCCAGGCACCCCTGGTGCTTATGAATTTTAATTAACATTAATCAGGGTGAGTTATTAACCAATATGATGGTGAAATTTCTTGTCTAGAATAACTATATGACTCAAAATAGTTTTTCCTCCCATCCCATAACACCATAACATCTAGTCCATAATTTGCTATGGATCAGAAAACATTATTGGCTTAAACAACAGAAAAGAACACTGGTGAACTTGGGCAGACAATGAATTCAATAGAAATATGGGAGAGAGTCTAGAGTAAATTGAAAGACTGACCAGAACTGACGTGTCCCTAAAATGCCAAAACTAGGAAACCCAACCACAGCCTTAGAAGGAAGAATGTATCTTGGATGCTGCTGCTGAACATATCATTGCCTACGGGACACTCCTACTGCTTCCCTGAATGCATCTGAAAAAAATCTCTACTATTATGTTTCTATTTTGGATGTCTCTCTATCAGTTACATACCTAAATAGATACATGCATATGCCTCATTTTTTTAATTTTAGTGGTCTATATATTCATTTCTCTACATCAATCCCGTCATGTTTCATTACTCTATAGCTTACTATCTGAACCTAAGTAAGTTATTTTCTTCTTTTTCAAGAAAAGTTAAACCAGGATCTGGGGGAAAAAAATGATAACATAGGAGAACCCAAGTCCCTATCCCCCTACAAAGATTAATGATTACACAGGTATCTATGGACAAAAACTGTTCCAAGAGACTATGCGAGAGTCCACACAGCAAGTTTTATCAACATCATGGAACAAAAGAGCTAAGAATAATCACCAAGAAGAGAAGGAAGACAATTTCATTTTGCTTGCATCATCCTATCTCCCTAGCTGGCATCCCATCTTCCCAGCTAGAAAGAGTTCCTCTTTGCAGGAAAAGAAGAGAAAGGTGAGGAGCTTCTCCAGCCTCCCAAGGTACTGCCAATGGTCCTACTTAGGTTTCACCCTGCCCAGACTGGCAAAGCTGAGATGTATTGAGCCAGCTAGAAACAAGGAAGAAAATCAGAGGCTATTATTAGCAGATAGGCAGCAGGACTGATCTCAGTTCACAGAGACCTGTTCTACAGACATACTCAGGAGATTCCTCCACTAATTTCTCCAGCCCAGCTACTGTGGACTTTTGCAGATCTTACCAGGTTTCACCCCACAAGTATTTGCAATCACTGATGCCAGCCACTTGAATTCCTCTCTACCACCACAAGAGCCTGGGAACCAAGATTGCAGCCAGCTCAGGCTTCTGAAAGTTCAAGACACCAACCTATGCCCCCTGACTAATCCCCACCATTGTGCTCATGCTTGGGGCTAGGCCCTCCAGCTGTGTGCCTGCATGCCGCAGCCCAACCTCCTTAAATGGTCTCCACTGCAGTGTGCAGGCCAAGGGGAAGACTATGAAACTGTAGGAGAGAATGCTGATAGCCAGGCCCCTGTAGCTACCAAGGAGCTCAAAGTTGCCCTAGCTTTTGCTATCTGCTCAGCACCACTAACTATCAGGGAAATGCAAATCAAAATCGGAATGAGAAAACACCTCACACCTGTTAGAATGGTTATCATCAAACAGACAAGAGGTAAATATTGGGAAAGATGTGGAGAAAAGGGAACTCTTGTATACTTTTGGTGGAACTGTAAATTGGTATATCCACTATGGAAAACAGTATGGATCTTTCACAAAAATTTAAAAATAGGACTACCTTGTTCTCCAGAATCCTGTTTCTGGGTTTACATCCAAAGGAATTGAAATTGGTATCTCAGAGAGAGATCTGGACCCCTGTGCTAATTGCAGAATTATTTGGAATAGTGAAGACATGAAAACAACATAAATGTCTGTCAACAAATGAGTAGGTTAAGGTGGGAGAGATATATAGGGAATGTTATTTAGCCATGAGAAAGGAAATATTGCTGTTTGCAACAACTTGGATGAATCTAAAAATACCAAACTCAGAGAAACAGTAGTGGTGGTTACCAGGTCTAAGAGGTGAAGAAATGAGAAGATATTGATCAAAGGGCACAAAATTCCAATTGGAAGATTAACAAGTTCTTGGGATCCAATTTGCAGCATTATTGCAGTGTTACATTGCATGCAGCAATACTACATTATATAAATGTTGCCAGGAAAATAGATCTTAAATGTTCTCACCACATAAAACAAATGGCAATTCATAGCATTAATTAATGCTATGAAGGTAATTATTTTGCAATATATAAATGTATCAATCAATACTTCATACACCTTAAACTTACACAATATTATATGCCAATCATATCTCAATAAAGCTGAAGAAAAAGAAAAGTTAAGCCAATTCTATAGGCACTGTAAGGTTCTGATGATTCCATTATACTAAATTCCATTATACAGGAATATAATTTAATTATATCATCTGGAAAATAAGTAAATGCAAGATAATCATATCCATTGCCATTATGGAAAAACATTATTCAGTGTGTGTTATGTTATATCATATGTGCTAGAATTCATTGATAAATAAGACACCCACGGTCTTTACTACTCGTATGTGGATGTGATTATTTTGGACATGGTGGGGCACAATACACAGTGTTCAGTGACTTTGTAGGAGGAGAAAATCAAACAAACAGTGAGGAAATATGACCCTATATCAGGTATATATTTGTGACCAAATAGTGTTTAAGTACGGCTATTTGGTAATGTAATTATGGAATTTTGATCAGTGCCCTCAAAAGAATGTAAACCAAAATGAATAAAAGTTTATTCTCTGATTATCAGAATCATGATTGAATAGTTTGCAAGTGTCCACTGAATTTGATTATCTACCTACCACTGAGAAAATAAAATAAGAAAATAAAATTGAGAATTAAAAATATTTCTATAAACATACTGAAATGTTTTTTTATCTCAATACATTATAGAGAGAAATATTGATGATTGAAACCACAATACAGGATGAGAACTGCATATAATTTATTATGCTTAGGCTTAAGTATACTTAACTGCATAAGCATAATGATATATTAACATGTACATAACAACACGGTGATATTAATGTTCAATCATAATTCACAGAGAACTTCTCATACCAAACCTAAGCTTGAGCAAGAGTAGGCACTGTTGCATTTCTAGGAAGATTTATTTTCTCACATTTTCTAAATTCAAATGACCTTTTCTTGTGTACTTACCTGTTTTTTTCTTGTCTTATGTTGTTTAGTATTAGAAAGAGCACTCCTCGTCATCAAAGTCTGTGTTTCAGTCTTATTTTACAGCAAGAGACTTTACTCTTAATATGTGAAAATTAATCAGAGGAGGTCAGGAAAGACCACAAAAAATATTTCATGCATATGCAGAGAAAAGAAAAAAAATAGAACGTATAAAAATAAAATATTTCTAACCTTTCATAAAATTTAACTTTTATAGCCTTGGGGCTTTGTTTCACAAACAACTATCAGTCCCACAATGAAATTTGAAGTCTTTCTTTTGTATGTGTAAATGGTATTCCTTATTGTTTTCTCTCTTTCTAACACAACCAAAAAGTTACACATATGGTGGGTAAAGCAAAAAAAAAAAAAAAAGCTTCCCCTCTAAATCATGGCTAATCACCAATTTCCTACCAATAGTGAGCAGAAACATTAAAAATACACCAGAGAAGACTGTCTTCCAGAGTGGTAGCTTGAGAACCCAAGTGAACCATTTTCTGAGAAAATACTGGCAAACGACTAAAATTAACTGTTTCAAAACTCTGAAAATTAACCAATGAAATAGAATGAACTGAAAAATCATCCATTCAAGAAAACCTACTGAATCTCTGTAAGAGACCATTGTTTGTGGCATCAACTTGGCACTATTCCCATGCCCTTTTGAATTCCCCTGCTGCCCTATCTCTGTGGTACAGTAGCTCTCAAAAACTAGTAGTATCACAGCCAATGGGAGAGCTAATGTCTTTTGAAGCTCAGTTATAACCCCACACCCAAATAACAGTGAGTATTTCCACTGAAATCCATTTCCAAGGTGTGTGGCTATTTGGTGTGACTCAGAGCTCATCTAAGTAGGAGAGGAAAATAAAAACCTATCCCCAGGTCATTACTAACAACTATAGCAATCACCCCGCAACATCACAATTGTCTAAGGCTGTGATTTTAGTTGTGGTAACCAAGTCTGGCACTCCATCATTAAAACATTGAAAAAAAGTGTAATGAACTAGATGATCACAAGGCATTTAAAAAGCTACAATATATTCCTTGAGATCTAGAAGGCTACAAATATGTGGAAGATTATATACATTTCTAGGATAGAACTGGGATAGGAAAAGGCCACAGTCATTCACCTCTGGCTGACCTTGAGACCATACTCAAGCAGGAAGTGAAAGCTAAGACTGTCTTAAAAACTTCCTGAAGTTAAGGTGTGCCTTCACACCTTCACATCTTAAAAACTCCCTGAAGTTAAGGTGTGCCTTCACACAGTGATCTCTTTGGCAAAAGATGAAAGTCAACACTTTTAAGGAAATTTTCTGACCAGTTAATAGCTGACCAAATTATAGTAATACAAGGTTAATTCTAGAAAGCCAGTTCTAAACATAAAAAAAAAAAAAAAAAAAGCTAGTAGACTCTCAGTGGCTTCACACTACAGAGAATACAAATCTACAGAAATCATTCATAAGAGTGGTAAACAAATAGAAGCAACAAGAAAAATAACAACAATGATAAAATATCAGGGAGAAGATTTATCTAAAAACAAATCTTGGCATAAGGGATCTGATACTAAAATTGTTAAAACAGGGGCGCCTGGGTGGCTCAGTTGGTTAAGCGACTGCCTTCGGCTCAGGTCATGATCCTGGAGTCCCGGGATCGAGTCCCGCATCGGGCTCCCTGCTCGGCAGGGAGTCTGCTTCTCCCTCTGACCCTCCTCCTCTCATGCTCTCTGTCTCTCATTCTCTCTGTCTCAAATAAATAAATAAAATCTTTAAAAAAAAAAAAAAAATTGTTAAAACATATTATCAAAAATGTCCAAGTGTTAAAAAAAATTATAAGATAGCCAAAAAAACAGGAAAGTATGGTACATACACAGGGAAAAAAATAACCAACAAAAAATGTCCCCTGGGGGTCTCAAATCTGAAAGTTCCTCAATTATGTCAAGTCAATTATCATTTTTAAAATGGGAAAATTTTATGGTATATATTATACCTTAACACAGATATTTAAGAATATAGTATATCATATACATTTGGATATTAATATTAGACACACTTTAAACCACCATCATTGCATAGAATCACAAACACACCTAAACTGAAGATCATAGATTGAACATAATTTTTCAATGGCCCATGTTACAAATAATATAGGAATGTGCAAAGGTTTATGCATGTTTTAAAAATCACAAAGCTATAAAATGGATGTATACCAACCACCAACCCTTTATCTGCTACCATTTAGGTGAGCATTTCAGTTAATGGAACACTTTTGCTAAGGAATTTTAGAGATATTCTAAGAAAGGAGCACATTAGAACCCATTAAATATTGAATATGCATTTCCAGGCTCTAACATGGGTTAGTCATCCAGTTTATAGTTTCATTTTATAATACATAATTTTTTTCTGTACATGACTGTGGAAAATTAACACACAGTTTTGATCATTTGTTCATTTTAAACTGTGAAGGAAGGTGGGTTTTTTTTTTTTTAAAGAAACATATCAGTTGTAAAATATGCCACACTCTGTAAAATAATCTAAGTGAAATCATATCTCTGCATGATTACCAAACTTAAAGTTTGTGGACTCATATTTTCCATCATTAAAATGACATTCAATGAGTTAGTAAAATTTAAGAGAACAAGAAGAGATAATGTAACATGTTGTAAGTATATTGTGAGAAAATTCATGTTCTCCTTTTCACCTCTGTCATATACTGTGATTAGTGTATCTATCTATACTAATCAGAGACATGTGTTCAAAAGGCAAGATGTCCACTGAGTTGAGCATATGCCAACCTGCAGAGATGTAATCATACTACATCCAGATAATGTGGTAGAAAATGCATAATTATTCATGAGTCATTTGGACAAAGAAATAAGTTCTTCATTAGCCATCAGGGAAGTTCAAATCAAAACCACATTGAGATACCACCTTACACCAGTTAGAATGGCAAAAATTGACAAGGCAAGAAACAACAAATGTTGGAAAGGTTGTGGAAAAAAGGGACCCCTCTTACACTGTTGGTGGGAATGCAAGTTGGTACAGCCACTTTGGAAAACAGTGTGGAGTTGCCTCAGAAAATTAAAAATAGAGCTACCCTATGACCCAGGAATTGCACTACTGGGTATTTACCCCAAAGACACAGATGTAGTCAAAAGAAGGGCCATATGCACCCCAGTGTTCATAGCAGCAATGTCCACAATAGCCAAACTGTGGAAAGAGCCGAGATGCCCTTCAACAAATGAATGGATAAAGAAGATGTGGTCCATATATACAATGGAATATTACTCAGCCATCAGAAAGGATGAATACCCAACTTTTACATCAACATGGATGGGACTGGAGGAGATTATGCTAAGTGAAATAAGTCAAGCAGAGAAAGTCAATTATATGGTTTCACTTATTTGTGGAACATAAGGAATAGCATGGAGGATATTAGGAGAAGGAAGGGAAAAATGAAGGGGGGAAAATTGGAGGGAGAGATGAACCATGAGAGACTATGGACTCTGAGAAATAAACTGAGGGTTTTAGGGGGGAGGGGGTGGGGGGGTTAGCCTTGTGATGGGTATTAAAGAGGGCACGTACTACATGGAGCACTGGGTGTTGTATGCAAACAATGAATCATGGAACATTACATCAAAAACTAATGATGTAATGTATGATGATTAACATAACATGATAAAAAAATATACAAAAAAAAAAAGAAAAGAAAATCATACAGTTCACTTCTAAATTGCAAAATAAGAATTGAATCCTGATCCTTGTATTTGAAAATATCAGACATTATTTAAGACCCCTAGAAGTCAGATAAAGTATACTCTAAGCCTCCAGGAATACTGAGCAAGAATTTGGAAAATGGAGACAGGAATTTGCAAGATGTCATTTTAATGTATTTATAAAAGCTTATGTCTCTAAGGGATTTTTCTTTGTTCAAGAAAATGTCATGGAGATGTATGTCTCAGACAATGTTTATGAACAGTAGAGTTATTCATAGTTTTCTTTACCCAAGTTCTGTGTTCTGTGTGTCAAACTGCCTGCATGCATTTATGATGGCTTCTTGCCATATGAAGTCAGGCTGACTTAATATATATAAACTTGTGTTACTCATACAGCTTTCACACTCCACCTCACTGAGAAGTATCCATAATCCAAAAGAATCTTGTGTGGTTATTCAATTAAGTTTGTAAGAAAAATATGTAGATACTTTAAAGTCAGCCACAAATTGAAAATAAGTACATAGCTGCAATTAACTTAGTAAGCTCCTCTTTCTACTTGCCCTCTTGACAGAATCTGGATATTGAATAATGGGAATTAAGAAAAAAAAAAGAATATGTTTATTTGAGTAGAAATGTGTTGACGATTCACCTTAAATTAAGTAAAACAGAAAATAAGAGACAGAAGGACAGAGAGGTAGAGAAAACCATTTAGTAGCTTTATAGCTTAGATATGCTTCCAAAGAGTATTATTTGAAAGATTTGCTTGTAGACATTTATTAGGAATGAACTTAGCCCTGTAACCTCACTTTTAAGACTTATGGAGTCTTAGACAAATTCAATTTTGATACTTCTTTCTAATATTTATTAAGTGTATAAAAATTTAACATTTATTAAATTTATTTAAATTTCTCCTTTTCGCTTTAGTCATTAATAACATTGTGGTAATACTGTCCTACCTGACATCATAGTTCGATGGGTTAATAGAGATTTGTAAAGTCATTGTAATATTATGTGACACATAGTAATGTATTGTTATGGTTATTATTAAGATAGTTCAACCCTATGTGAGGTGCTAAAATAAATGAGGTTTGCCCTACTGCCCTCCCATCTCCCCTTTTATCAGTCTTTCCCTGTCTATCCCTGCTCCTCCATCTTTCCCTCTTCATTACTTCATAAAATAAAAATTTCCCCTACTGCAAAAATAATTAAGAAAGCAATCCCATTTACAATTGCATCAAAAAGAAACTATTAAGAAATAAACTTACCCAAGGAGGCAAAATATCTGTACATTGAAAACTATAAAACTTTGGAAGACACGAATAAATGAAAAAGTATCCTGTGTTCATGGGTTGGAAGAAAATTGTTAAATGTTCATACTACCCAAAGTGATCTACAGATTTAAGGAAATCCTTACCAAATTCCAACAGCAATTTTTACAGAAATAGAAAAAAAAATTCTAAAATTTGTATGGAATTACAAAAGACACTGAATAACTAAAGCAATCCTGAGAAAGAAAAGCAAAGCTGGGGCATCACACGTCCTTATTTCAAATTGTCTCACAAAGCAATAGTAATCCAACCAGTATGGTATTAGTATAAAAACAGACATATTGTGGGGCGCCTGGGTGGCTCAGTTGGTTGGGCGACTGCCTTCGGCTCAGGTCATGATCCTGGAGTCCCGGGATCGAGTCCCGCATCGGGCTCTCTGCTCGGCAGGGAGTCTGCTTCTCCCTCTGACCCTTCCGCTCTCATGCTCTCTCTCTCTCTCTCATTCTCTCTCAAATAAATAAATAAAATCTTAAAAAAAAAAAAAACAGACATATTGAACAAAGGAACAGAATTAACAACCTAGAAATAAATCCATGCATATATGGTCAACAAGAATGTCAAGAATACAAAAGAGGGAAAGGATAATCTTCTCAAAAAATTATGTTGGGAAAATTTCATATCCATCTGTAAAAGAATAACATTAGACCCATATCTTACACCATGCACAGAAATCAAGTCAAAACAGATTAAAAAAAAAAAAAAAAAACCCTTAAAGGTTTGAAAGCATAAAACTTCCAGAAGTTCCTTGACATTGGTCAACGTAAAACAACATGGATAAATGTTAAGGACATTATTTTAAGTAAAATAAGCCGGTCACAGAAGGACAAACATTGCATGATTCCACTTAGATGAGTTATCTAAAATAGTCAAACTCATAGAAACAAATAACAGAATGCCGGTTTCAAGGGACTGAAAATAAGAGAAAACGGAGAGTCCCTAATCAATGTAAAAAAACATTTCAGTTACACAAGTGAGATCAGTTTTACACACTGTCCCCATAGATAGCAATATTACATTACACACTTAAAAGTCTGTTAAGATGGTAAATCTTATGTTAAGAATTCCATAATACATACATACATACATGCATACATACAGCTTAAAACTTTTTAAAGCATAAAAAATAATTACGCAGCCATCAGAAAAGATGAATACTTACCACTTGTATCAACATGGATGGAACTGGAAGAGATTATGCTAAGTGAAATAAGTCAGCAGAGAAAGATGATTATCATATGGTATCACTCATATGTGGAACATAAGGAATAGTGCAGAGGACCATAGGGGATGGGAAGGAAACCTGAATGAGAAGAAATCAGAGAGGGAGACAAACCATGAGAGACTCTGGACTCTGGGAAACACAGTGAGGGTTACAGAAGAGAGGGAGGTGGGGGGATGGGGTAACCCAGTGATGGGTATTAAGGAGGGCACGTGTTATGAGGCAACTAATGAATCATTGAACACTACATCAAAAACTAATGATGTACTATGTGTTGGCTAACTGAACATAATAATAAAAAAATAATTGAAGGAAAGTACTAATAGCATTAAAGAATTGTACATGGACATGATTGAATAGTGATTCAAAGACTTGTGTCTATTCATGGCACTAAAATATTCTGTGTGGCCATAGCTAACTCTTAATCTTTAGCAAGTCATTTAACTCCCATTTCCTCATCTATAAATAGAATAGAAAAGATGGATTATCTAAGTCCTATTTTGTTATAAAATTAAGAATTTATAACCATTGTTTTTGTAAATTAAGTGTGACATAAGAATCAGAACAATCCTTATAGGCAATATGTTTCTTTTATGATAAATATTGATATTTTTAATATTGTTACAAAATACTTTTCCTTTCTGGAAGAACAGTTGTAGATCAGGATAGTCATCAATTTAAGGCACTATTGTAAAGTCAAGTGGGACACATTTTCTAAGATAGAGACCCTTTAAAATACTAGTAGGAAAAAAATGTGATTTTTCAGTCAGTCCTCCATCTGATCACAAGAAAATCCTAGCTTAAACAAATATGGGTAGACAGTAAGTGGCAATTATTACTAATACTGTTAATAACTTTTCTTCTCTCCTTTAGCTTATATAATTTCAGTTATTTTGCCATTGTAATATCTTACCTTTAAAAATGATGATGAACCAGTAAATCTTTTGTGTGTGTGTGTATTATGCTTCAGTAACAAATAGCCTCATATTTTCAGTGCCCAACTAGATAGCAAAGTTTATTTCTCACCAATATAATATGTCAGATTCAATGGATTGGATGTAGTTCTTGTTTACAAATTGAACAGCCTTGAAGTGTAGGAAAAGTACAGGGCAGATGACAGAAGCATGGTGGCTCTTAATGCTTCTACCTGGATTTGATTATATCAAATGTGCTCATGGACTATTGACAAAGTAAATCATATGGCTAAGCTCAATATCAATTGGGTAAAGAGATATACTACCTCATTAAAAAGCACTACAAAAGACATGGCAATAGATGGGTATGACCCTTTCAAATATTCAACTCATAATAATCTACCATGGCTACTTTTCCCCAATTCAATCAATATTCTTAAGAACACAAAATTTCAATGGTATCTCTTATATTATTTCATAGCTATAAATTTTTGTTTATTCAGTTAAAAGATCTCTACTTATAATATCTACTTAATTTGGAATTGTGCTAATAATATTGTTATTTATTTATTTATTTATTTGTCAGAGTGAGAGCACAAGCAGGGGGAGCAGGCAAGGGAGAAGCAGGCTCCCTGCTGAGCAGGGATCCCAATGTGGGACTTGATCCCAGGACTCTGGGATCATGTCCTGAGCTGAAGAAAAAGCTTAACCAACTGAAACACCCAGGTCTCCCTAATATTGTTAATTTGATATGAATTCAGAAACCTGATGAAAAATGCAGTTTATTATTATTTATTAAAATGCTTATTTTTAAAGATATTTCTGACATATATTTGTGTAATTGACATATTAGAGAAATTTATTTATCCTAATTTTGAGGGTACCCTAAATTTTGTACACTTCAAATTCTTTAAATGGAAGGAGTATGTTTCTTCTTGAGAGTAAGGAGTGAGGATTAGAACAAAAGAGAATTTGACTCAATCTTTGTCTCATTTGATTTAAAAAAATAAGGTGTGAATAAGAGAAACTCTATCATGGAAATGTATGCTATGGATAAGAAACTAATACATCAGATTTTCATGAAAATTATTTTAATAATAATCAAAGAGTTAGTGAATTCAGTTTACATTTGCTTTTTTCTTTTTCCTAAGGCAAGCTCACAAGACATACTTAGAGTTGTAAATATTAGCCTTAAAGTGTAAATTTCTAAGCAGAGCATGACCAGGTAGATGAATGGATTCCATTAATGTCAGTGGAAGCCATGGAGTTAAATCTTATTTTCATTTGCCTCAAAAGTGAAGCCCTAAGCAAGTTTGTAAGTGGCAAGTTTTTCAAATGACAAGAGAAATAACAGTTTAGTCAGGAAACTACTGCTCTTAGTGTTAATGTACTAATTCATTATACCAACTCTTTTTCTGAATAAAGTCATTTTCTAAATGGTTTTGAAGCCAAAACGTCTGGCATGGTGGAAATCTAGATTTTGGTTGTTTTCTTTATCTCCCTTTTAAAGACAATTCTTAAAAAAAAAATCCTATATCAAATATTTTCTAAAATAATTCTTCAAAATGTATGGCAGTTTTATTATTTGAAAATTTGCATTTTATGATAAAAAAAAAAAGCTGAGTGAATGTGAAGAAAATCCACAACTGAGTGTGTTATACATCCTAAGAAAATGTTGATTAAATTGAATCATTTAATAGCTCTGGAACAGGTTTTAGTAAAGACTGGCCTGCAGTCTGTTTTTTAAAAATAATGCTTCAATTGTTTAGATATTATCTATACTTTCTTGGTACAATGGCAGACCCAAAAAGGAAAATGAAAAGAAAATAAAAAAAATCCTAAAGGCTCTTTTTTCTGTAGGCCACAGATACCTGGCCAAATTGCTAGAGCTGAATGATAGAGCAATTCTGTAATCAAGAGTTTTTGTTTTTTTGTTTTTTTGTCTTTTTTCTTTCACTCCAGATTCCTACCATCCCATAAAATTGGAACTTCAGCTTTTTCAGTAGAAAGAAGTGTCCACTCTTCCATTCATTGTCCGTTGGCTTTTTCCAATGGGAGGGTCATGGTTTCAGTCAGCCATCCTTCTGTCTACATTTCTCTTTGTTGGAATCACAAATCTCCTTGATTTTTTGACACTTTCTGGGACATAGGATCTGAGATAAGATAAGATCTTCAGTGTGACTGATTTGATAAATATCTACTATTAAGAACCAAATTTTCCCATATGCAAGTCCAAAGGTTAATTTTGGGGGGTAATAGTATTAAACTTGATTTTGGTCTTCAGTCCAAACCAAGTTCTTCAATGCAGCTCTACTAGTAATATTTCAAATAACTGATGATTTGATGCCTGTAGATTCTTATCCAAATTAATCAGTTGACTGAAAATTTGGAGAGAAGAAAGGAATGAATAAATACCATTCTCTAACTCCTACACTAACACTTTAACTCCAGCACTCTTGGTGTTGACCAGAAATCTCCCCTGTGTCCCACACTTGGCAAGGAAGAATTTTATTACCAAATGACCAATACTTGGTAAATTCAATGTGGTAAGTGAACAAAATTTTGTAAATAGAGAAGAGAGATGCTTCTACCTATATATTGTACACTGTCCAGCCCACAGAAGAGAGACATTTTGTTTTTTGGGTTTTTTTGAAACATTGAAAATATACTAAAAGTCCATTCCACCACTCATGTCTGCCCAGGGGAGTACTTTGCTTGGTCAGAAAGGGAAAAAGGTCAATATGAGTGGGTGGCTTAGGCCCTTCCTGGTTCTCTCTTTATGATTTACTTTTCAGCTTATAGAAAAGATTCTCCTCTTACTCTCACTAGTTATACAAACCTCTGTCAGGACACAGACCAGACCTAGGTACCTTTCAAATTCTCTTGGACTCAAGAGCACACAGTGTTTAACAAATGAGAAGAAGGTCAGGAATCTTTTTGTGATTGTGTTAGAAATCCAGTCTCCTGACTAATGGATTCCACAATTTACATGTAAGGGATGGAAAGACAGGGCCAGTTTCTTGAGTGAGTGATCTATGCAGTTGCACAGGGCCCCAGGGTCAGAGGGGCTCAGTGCTTGGCTTAATATTCTGTTGTCACCATCTTAAAATTCTTGGTTTTTTAATTAATTAATTTATTTATTTGAGAGAGAGAGCACAAGCAGGGGAAGCAGCAGAGAGAGAGGGAGAAGCAGTCTCTCCGCTGAGCAGGGAGCCCAATGCAGGACTTGATCCCAGGACCGTGGAATCATGACCTGAGCCAAAGGCAGTAACTGACTGAGCCACACAGGCAGCACCCCTCTTAGTTTTTTTTTTTTTTTTTTTAAACAAGAGATCCTTCATTTTCATGTTGCATAGAGCCTCATAAGTTATGTAACTATCCCAGGGAAAGGTATCAGAAGTCATATTCTTTGTCAAGTTCAACCAAAAATAAAGGTCATTCTGATTCCTGCTTTTTTCATGTATATTTCTCAAATTTTCCATTACTCAGTTAGAAAAGACTGGTGTTTTTCTCCCCCCAGGAAGAGTTACCCGGAAATCTCAAGTTAAGCAGTTCATTCAAGCAGCTCATCAAATATCTATCCATGAATAGCTTCCCATTGACTCATATTTGCATAATCACAGCATGTCTTTAGAAGTAAAACCCTGGTTCTTCGTTATAAGGTCATTCAAGGACCTGCATTTCTTGTATTTTGTTCCTGTGCCTTTTCATAAAGAGTTGTCCTTGACCCAATTGTTTAAGCTGTCGCACTGCCATATATACATTTCTGCCCATGGGATAGAAGAGGATGTCGTGAAATAAGTCAATCAGAGAAAGACATGTATCATATGACCTCACTGATATGAGGAATTCTTTTTATTTTATTTTATTTTATTTTATTTTATTTATTTGAGAGAGAGGGAATGAGAGAGAGCACATGAGAGGGGGGGAGGGTCAGAGGGAGAAGCAGACTCCCTGCCGAGCAGGGAGCCCGATGCGGGACTTGATCCCGGGACTCCAGGATCATGACCTGAGCTGAAGGCAGTCGCCTAACCAATTGAGCCACCCAGGCGCCCTGATATGAGGAATTCTTAATCTCAGGGAACAAACTGGGGTTTGCTGGAGCTGTGGGGCGTGGGAGGGATGGGGTGGCTGGGTGATAGACATTGGGGAGCGTATGTGCTATGGTGAGTGCTGTGAATTGTGTAAGACTGTTGAATCACAGATCTGTACCTCTGAAACAAATAATACATTATATGTTTAAAAAAAAGAAGAAGAAGAAGAAGATAGCAGGAGGGGAAGAATGAAGGGGGGGAAATCGGAAGGGGAGACGAACCATGAGAGACTATGGACTCTGAAAAACAAATTGAGGGTTCTAGAGGGGAGGGTGGTGGGGGGATGGGTTAGCCTGGTGATGGGTATTAAAGAGGGCATGTTCAGCATGGAGCACTGGGTGTTATAAGCAAACAATGAATCATGGAACACTACATCAAAAACTAATGATGTGGGCGCCTGGGTGGCTCAGTCAGTTAAGCGACTGCCTTCGGCTCAGGTCATGATCCTGGGGTCCTGGGATCAAGTCCCGCATCGGGCTCCCTGCTCTGCGGGGAGCCTGCTTCTCCCTCTCTCACTCCCCCTGCTTGTGTTCCCTCTCTCGCTGTGTCTCTCTCTGTCAAATAAATAAATAAAAAATCTTAAAAAAAAAAAACTAATGATGTAATGTATGGTGATTAACATAACAATAAAAAAACCCTGAAAGTGAGGAAAAAAAAAACAACAGAAGATGTCTAAGGCAAGAGGCTTCATTTTCAAAGAGGTAACCTGTAAATTGAATGCATGACTTTTTCACAAGATATCATTTTCCCAACTTAGTTGTGAGGCCATAACCATGAGGAGAATTAGCAGCCATGGTTCTTGTGTCTAACTAAAGCTCAGTGACTTCTCCTAGGAGAAAGACAAAGAGAGAGAGAGATTGAGAGGGAGGGAAGAAAGAGAGAGAGAGAGGAGGGACAGAAAGAGGAAGAGGAAGAGAAGAAACAGAAGGAAAAGAAAGGGAAGACAAAATGGTATGGGAAAGAGAATGAGAAGAAGAAAGATGAGGGGAAAAGGGAGGAGGAAGAGGAGGGGAGGAGGAGGAGAAATCATGCTACTGGGATTATCATTAGTGCTACAATATCTGAAGTCTTGAAGAGTTTACTGTCACTGGCACACCGTTCTAATAGAATCCAAAATACATAAAGAGTTAATACATAAAAGCATCATAGTTAATTCTTAGCTAAATTAAATTAAAGTAAAATGTTGAAATAACTTGCTTGACATCAGTCTCTTATGAAGTTGGTTGCTGGCAAATAGAAAAATATTACAATGGATATATTTATTCAATATAATTGTGTTCCTTGTTTTTAAATTTGCACTCTTCCAAGCATTTGGTGTTAAGATATAATGACAATGCTATGATAGGTTTTGCTTATTATTGTTAATCCCATATTTCTAAAATGTAAGTTGACAATCTTGATTTTTAAAAAATAAATAAGGATGAACGGTACAAATGAGCCAAAAAACATGTGACTAGTAACATGAGTAAATGAAACTTTTCTTTATAGTCAGTTTACAACTCTGAAAAAATATAAAATCATATATCTTTAGAATATTAAGATAAATTAGAACCACCTGGATAAGGAAATAACACAGAAGCCTTAAGGGATTTGTACATGTTACAATTTAGTAAAGGCATTGATGTCCCAAAATCAGAGGTTTCAAGCTCTGTTTTTTTTTTTTTTTATTTCATAATTAAAGTTATGTTTCGGATAGAACAGAATTGCACAAAATACATAATACGGAACAGAGTTCCACTGGATATTATTATTTACAAAATAAATTGGGTATCATATCCAATAAATTCATGAAAAGGCTATGGTAAAAATTAAAGAAAAGCTAGCAGGGCTTTTCCCAGCCTTTCCTAAATTAAGATTTGTGAGTTAAGAGAGGGATAGAGGACAGAACATTTCCATAGTCCCTGCTTTTGGATTAATATCACTTTAGCTTTGCTTACTGAGAATACTTTGAGAAATGTTTCTCTGTTGGAAATGGTTTTAAGCAGGCAGTCAACAGATTTTCAAACACCTATTGTATCAATACATTTGAAATTCAAAGCCTGAAAGTACACTATACAACTTATGCATTAACATACAGCACCCCGAGATACTACTAACTGAAAATCCATGGACACAAGTTTAGGGTTCGAGGAGTACACACCACTATCTACTTTTCTGTTGTTATGGAACTCCAGTACCGCAGTTCAAAATATATTGATTCAGAAACAGTCACTTTAAGTTTTTGAATAGTATTTGCTTCATAATATGTGCTAAAGAAACATGCTGCATGACTCACTTGTGAAAGCACCTCACTTTGGGTTTTTAAGATTCATTCTTAGGTAATGGAAAATACTAAAGACATCTCCCCTTATTAGTTTATGACAAACAAAACAAAACAAACCAAACACACACACACACACACATACACACGATTGAGGAGGTGATTGGAACTACAAAGACAATTCATAGTAGGTTATCCTTTTTCCGTTTGTCCACATCGTTGTCTACTTTTCTGGTTTAGGTTTGTTTTTGTTTTGTTTTGTTTTGTTTTAACTGGGTTCCCATTTCCAGTGCTCTTCATTCTCCACTGACTTTTTCTTTTTATGTGTGTTACTATTCCCACTCTGTTTACCATAAACATGACTCATTCTAATTGAGTCACAAATAGATCCAGGGCATAGAAGTATCTTTAAAAGAACATTTTTGAATACCAGATATTTTTTTTTTAAGTCAGAAGATGAATATTTCATATTGGGGCTTCTTTCACATTTTTCAAGAAGAGTAATGGAGACGTGATTAGAGTCAGCTAATGAGTATTTTTTGGGAAGTAGTTTGGTGGCAGTTTCACATATCTCTTTAGTAGGCTTGTTTGACATTAATAAAGTCCCACTACCAGGGTCTGAAGCTTTTCTCATGATTAGACTCAGGTGTGTGTTCCCACAAAGAAGGCCACGGTACAGAGCCATTTTCAACTGGCTGTATAAATAGTACATATTATCAAGATGACTTAATACCCTTCATGTTCACCTGAGTAGTGTTTGTCAGGTTTAACCACTTTAAAGTTACTTTCCCCCCTTTTCTCACATTCTAGCCTTTATAAAAAAAAAATTTCACTATTTAGAGCCCATACCTAAAGGAGTGGGGTTCATGCTCTATCTCTTGAGGGTAGAGTATCTATGTACATTGTAGAAAAGGGAACATCATCTCTTTTCCCTCATTATGTATCCATTCATTTATTTATGTCAGTATGGACTCATGAATATTTACTTTATTCCTTGGGTTATAATCCAATAATACTTTATTTATTTTGTTGCTCAAATTGTCTTAGTTTATAGTCATTGGGAATTCTTTCAGTCGGCTTGTGTCTCCTTCTTATACCCCCATCATTGTGGGGTTTGTGGGGTTTTTTGTTTGTGTTTTGTTTCCTTTTGCATACCTTCTTATTTTCTGTCAGTGCAAATACTCTAGGCTTATCTTGTACATCTCTGCCCAGTCCTGAGGTTCATTTTATTGGAGAATAGTTTTAGAAACCAAGATCTGGGTGCTCTGTACTCGGTATCTGAGCTTTTTTTTTTATAAACCTACTTCTTCCCCACTTGAAAGTGATATCCCATGTACATTATTGCAATAATGATAGATAGTTATTTATTGAGTAGTTGCAGAGTGCTTGGCAGTTTTAATTACCTTAATTACTTCACTTTGTCTCTAAAATAACCCCTTGCGGTTGATATTATTGTTTTTGTTATCTTATCCATAATATGGCTAATTGCTAAAGGTCACACAGAATAATAAGCTATGTGATAGGATTCACACACATGTCACTCTAATCCAAAAATGCCGAGCATTTACTACACCTTTTTTAAGACACATAATCTTTTCTCTCATTCATTATAATACTTTGTATTCACACTATTGCCTCCTTATATTTACAAATTAATTTCTAATGTTGTGGAAACCTTCCCCAAAAACCTAAATAATACATAGAAGTTAGGCACTTTTGTTTGCAATAGTTTAGCACACTATATTATAATTGTACACATTTAAATCTCTCTTCATCAGTTAATAAACGTCTTTTTTTTTTCTTTTTTCTTTTTAAAGATTTTATTTATTTATTTGCAAGAGAGAATGAGAGACAGAGAGCACGAGAAAGAGGAGGGTCAGAGGGAGAAGCAGACTCCCCGCTGAGCGGAGAGCCGGATGCGGGACTCGATCCCGGGACTCCAGGATCATGACCTGAGCCGAAGGCAGTCGCTTAACCGACTGAGCCACCCAGGCGCCCCAGTTAATAAACTTCTTAAGAGGTGGAATTCTGTTTTTTATGTCCTAAATCTTTTCATAATTTATCAATACATTTTGATGAATGCATGTTTATTTTCTCGATCAAGGTTCAAGCAACTAACATATTTGTTCATATTAATATTTTCAGGACTAATGTTTTGCAGTCCTTGGGTGACATTGTAGATGTTCAATAATTGCTGAGTAAATGAAATAAGTCTTATCACTCCTCATGTGGATAGAATTTGGATTATTTCTCAAACAGGAATTAAATACAGAAGGGCTAGGTCAATTTCATGTGACTATGCTAAGAATTTGTTTTTCTAGTGTGATCTTTCTATCATTTCAAATTGGTTTAAAGTTCATGGAAATTTGTTTTGTTTTGTTCTGGTTTAGAATGAATAATTCTTTATTGACCGAATAAACATAATACTTGACTTCCTACATATTTTACCCAAGGTAAATGAAAATATGGTTAAAATAAAGATTGGATAAAATGGAAAATTTTTTAAAAGAGTTATGAATACTGGAACAGAAAGGAATTATTTCTGGAGTGTGATTATTCATAATTTCTTGTTTCTGGCAAAAACAAAGGAAAGCAGAGTTAAAATCAAAGTGGATTTAACCCTGTATCTTTATTCACCAAATTCAGTGAACAGAAAAATATGCACTTTCTAGGAACAGCTTTTGTTATTTTGGAAATGCTAAAAATAGATTAAAAGAAAAATAGTTATTGACCTAAATCTATCCAGTGTTAGAAGAATTTTTTTTCCCCATTATTCAGAAGCACTTGGCCAAAATCTATTTAAAAAGTACTAAGTTTTGAAGTATGTTTGAAGAATTCAATTTTGATGTGACAACCAACCCAATATGATTTTGACCTATTGAAAAAATTTAGTGAATTAGGTTTTTTAGATGTTAAACTCTCTTTGGGAAGGAATTTCTTATTCATCTTTCTGCCAATTCTTATCCCTTATCCTTATACTGAGTAAATATTTATTGAATGTCTGCATAAAAGACTGATTAAAATTTTGTTTTCCAGGAATGTTTTCATTAAAAAAACTTTGCTTTAAAAATATTATTAAGTAATCTAAAGTAGTTAATAAAATAATAGTTATTGAACTTTAACATTATTCTATCCTTTATTGGATAGAAATTATTTATTTATAAATTTCCTTATACAACTGCTATTGTATCCTCACCATTTTGGGCTGGAAAGTAACAATTATAATATGCAAGGAAATTGTTTTGACAGGAAATAAGCGACTGATCAAGTCATGTGGGTTTATTTCCTAAATTGCATTTGGAGTTTTATTTTCAACTTTAATAACAAACATTTATAAGCATGGACAAATGAGTCATAAAAAACAATCACATTGCAGCTTATTAAAATCACTGATGTTTTCCCCCAAATTCTTAGGATATGTCTGTAACAGAAATAAATAGAGTGATTTGGAAATTTTGTAGTTTATCTGCACCCACAACTTCACAAATTAAAAATATACTCAGATATCTTTTTATGTTACCATTTTGGGTGCTGTTTCTCCAAAATATTAATTTCATTTTAAGCCCCTGCACATACTCCACTAATTGGGGCATACAAAATAAATATTTGTTAGAGTAAATCTTCTCCTACGTTAGTATCACTTTGGGTAAGAAGGATGATCTACTAGAAAATAAATGATATTAATATCATTACTGAATTATAATCAAATTTATGTATCAACTTTTAAAAATCTATTTTAACCAAACTGAATATTCAAGATATTTAACCCTCATACATTTTTTTTTTTTTATTTTTTTAAGTTTTTATTTTAATTCTGGTTAGTTAACAAACAGTGTTATATTAGTTTCAGGTGTACAGCATAGTGATTCAGCACTTCCATACATCACCCTGTGCTCATCACAGCAAGTACACTCCTTAATCCCCATCACCTATTTCACCAATCCTCCCACAGAACCTCAGGTATTTTAAATCTTGTTCTGGAGACTAGTCAATTCAGTCAAAGCTATTGCTTCCCAATAAATAAGCTACCTTGTGTTAAAAAGATTCTAATCTTGGGCGCCTGGGTGGCTCAGTTGGTTAAGCGACTGCCTTCCGCTCAGGTCATGATCCCGGAGTCCCGGCATCGAGTCCGCATCGGGCTCCCTGCTCGGCGGGGGGTCTGCTTCCCCCTCTGCCCTCTTCCCTCTCGTGCTCTCTGTCTCTCATTCTCTCTCTCTCTCTCTCAAATAAATAAATAAAATCTTAAAAAAAAAAAGATTCTAATCTTTCATATAGATTTACACTCAATGAAAATCAACAAATAAATTCAATATATAAAACTGTTTCTTGACAGTGTGCCCAAAATGTTCTAATATTTCACTTATTGTTTCTTCTTCTGAGTGATAGACATCTAGTCTTCAAATCATTACATTGGTCATTAGCACATTATAAGCCTCAACTTATTCCATCATGCATGAAGAAAAAACAAAAGTCTTAAAATGAATACATAAATATACTTTTAACAATAACACTAGAAAGAGTGACAGAATTTGTGATTTTGTAAATAGTCCACTTTATGACAATAAGCCAATGTTAAATCAATCAAAAAGAATTTAATCTTATGCTTTCTTTGTACCTAGCATATGTGTAATATATGATCTCTCTCTGAAGCTATAGATATATAGATATTTCAGATACTGAAACAATAGAAATGGTACAGATCAAATTCCAACATACACAAGTGGCAGGGGAATTTGGATTGGAAAATGCTATCACACTGGGCAAGAATAGACTAAGGATTTCACTGCAAGTAGACTGATTTTAGAAAATGTATCAAAACTGCATATAAGGAGAAGGGGCCAATAATGAAAAAGGGGAAATATCCCTTAGTCAGACATGATAAACTATTCAATTTTTTAAAAATTTTATTATGTTATGTTAATCACCATACATTACATCTTTAGTTTTTGACATAGTGTTCAATTTTTATTTATTTATTTTTTTATATATATATTTTTAAAGATTTTATTTATTTATTTGAGAGAGAGAATGAGACAGAGAGAGAGAGCACAAGAGGGGGTTGGGTCAGAGGGAGAAGCAGACTCCCTGCTGAGCAGGGAGCCCGATGTGGGACTCGATCCCGGGACTCCAGGATCACGACCTGAGCCGAAGGCGGTCGCTTAACCAACTGAGCCACTCAGGCGCCCCGACATAGTGTTCAATTTTTAATTGACAGTTTTATTTGGGGATAGTTTGAAACAGTGGTTCTCAAACTTTTGGTTTTAGATTCACTTTTTTTTTTCTTTTAGATTTATTTATTTATTTGAGAAAGAGAGGAGAGAGAGAGAGAGAGCCTGAAGGTGGAGAAGGGGAGGGAGAGGCTAAGATAATCTCCAGCAGACTCCCTGTTGAGCAGGGAACCTGACATGGGGCTCCATTTTATGACCCTGAGATCATGACCTCAAGAGTTTAACGCTTAACCAACTGAGCCACCCAGTCATACAGCCACCCAGGCATAAAATCATTAAGGATCACAAACAGCTTTTGATTTTATAGGTTAGATCTATTGATCTTTACCATATTAGAAATTAAGACTGAGAAACTTTAAAATATTTATTAATTGATTTAAATATAACAATTATAAACACATTTCATATTAATAAAAATAACATTTTAATGAAAAATATAATTTCCAAAACAAAAAAAATAATTTTCATGAGAATGGTGACATTGTTTAACATATTGGCATTTCTTTAAGATAGGTAGATAGACACAGCAGCTTCTGCATTCAGTCTGTTGTGATATTTTGTTTGCTTCAAGTATGAAGAAAATTTAGGCTCATACAGACATATAATTGGGAAAAGGAGGAGGGAATATTTTAAAAACCTTACAAGTTAGTTGCTGATAATCTAATTTGATATTACGTTAAACTTTAATAAATGGTAGTTTCTTAAAGGTTAGTTGCAGTTTGGAATCTGAAATCATATCAACGAACTCATATTCTGTTAAATTCCGTTGGTATATCTCTGACTTAAAACAGATTTTTTTTTTTTTGTAAAATCATTAATCATTTGGAGAATTTTGGTTTAAGATGGGTATTAAAGAGGGCACATTCTGCATGGAGCACTGGGTGTTATGCATAAACAATGAATCATGGAACACTACAAAAAAAAGTACTATACAATAATTATTTAATGGGATGGAAAAACAAACAACAATAAATAAAGCTACATGCAATACTAGTCCCAGCACAGTTCATGGTGGTCAATCAATAAATAAATGTTAATTAAGAGAAGTTTTTTCCTGTGCCTAAGGAAAAGGAAAGAAAATGAGAAGTCAGATCAGTAAAACAAGTTTAGATGTCAAGACACTCATTCAGTTTTTATCCCTGTTTTGCCACTAACCATGGCCCTTGCTCATATGGAAGGTGCTTCTTTGGACCTCAGTTGTCTTAGGTATATATTGAGAGAAAATAATTGGCTTGCTTTTAGATTCTTTACATTTCTAAAATCAACAGTATGTTAAGGACATATATAGGATCATCAAGGATATATATGCACATATATAGAGAGATGTAATAATTATATATTACATATATGGTAATTAGATATACATACATATATATTTTTATTTTAAAACATACATATATAATTTAACAGCTACTACATGAGGTATGAGTGTGTATATATATCCTTATATATATTATTACATATAGTATATAGATTATTATATAGCTCTTAGATTATGGTTTCAACCTTCACCATAACTTTTGATCGTACTTGTTCAGCTGTGATGAGTTTACAAAGCAGTCTAATTAGACCAATATTTTCTCCTATTTTCATTCAGAGCACAGCGTCTGTAACAAATTCATAGCCAGTTTGATAGTAAGTTATGATGTTATGTCATTTTGGCCAAAAAACGATAGGAGAAATTCTAAAATCTCTCGAAATGCTCAGAGAAATTCCATAGGTTTATATAAGCATAACGAAGCAGGAACATCTATTACAATGTAGGATTTTTGGAAATTGATGTGTTTTTTCTCTATTATATATAATGTTGAGAAGACAATATCCATAAAGCACTGAATATAGTATAAACTAAGACATATTCTTGTCCTGGTGATTACTATTTATGGATGATTATAATGAACTGTTTCAGAAAATGTTTAAATTTTAGGAGTATCAGATTTGTTGGCTAGAAGAAGAAAACAGTAATTTAAAGATGTAAAAGGTATTTTATTAAGACATAAAATAAAAGCAACACAAGTAATCGAAAATAATGAGCTATAAACCAAAGGCAGCGATTGACATCAGTGCTATCAATTGCTATATTATAGTATGAAATAAAATAAAAATCACAACTTGGAAATATAAGACCACATCTTCTTAGAAATCAGAAATATTGAAAATAAACTTTCCTTAAAGAGAAATCCCAGGCTCAGATGTTAGCCAACCTAGATTTTAAACTTGACTAATGTCTTTTTAACCATGGAAACTTCTATCTCTTTCTATCTGTAATAAACTTCATTTAAAGTAAATGGTGCCAATTTCTCTGTTGTGATATATATTGCTTTTATTTTATTATTCTTCTATTCTTCCATTTATTTGAACTTTGAATAATATTTTATTTTTATTAAAAAATGATAAAATTCTAAGCAAATACACAAAGATTTTTAAAAGTGGTTTATTCTGAACAATAGGAGCTCAAAGAATTATAATGTTCTCTAACTTTTCTATATTTTTGCATTTTAATAATTAAAATTAAATTTATTAAAATAATCAATCATACTGTTATTAGAAATAAAAAATTTACTTAATGCTTATGATAGCCTAGACACACTACAATTTTATACTTATTAAATACCCATAACAACTCTATGCAACTGAAAATATTATTATCCTTTTTCAGCAGTTAGAAAACTGAGGTTGAAAGATTAGTATATCCTCCCAAATTGTGTTACAGATAAAATTAGAACATAGATATGCCTTATCTTGCCTATGAGGTTTGCAGTTCACATTTTCCACTCAGTAAAGGGACCAATTAATTCATTCAAAACTACAAATCCAGTTGTCTTTTCTGTACATAGCCTTTGGGTTGTCAAAGTTATTTTGATTTGTAACCCATTTCCAGTAAACAGAATTTCCTTTCTCTCTTATTCATGCTTAACAAGAATGTAGAATAAAAAGTGTTTTGGGAGAATATTGAGAAAGTATTTAAATATTAGCATTGACTGAAGTAGGTGAAAAGATCATAGGAAGCATCTAAGTGTGTTTTCATTTATAATGCCTAGAAAAATCTGCACTAGTGGTTTCTATTAGAAGTTAATTTTTTTTTTAATCTCATCTGGCATGTGTGAATGATTGTGGCTGAAGAATAAGAAATTATTTTAGCTCAAATCTTATTTTTCCACAATAGATCTTACACCCTAGGACATCAATTTTTCTGCAAAGGATTCTTCTTTTTAATTTTTCCCTTAGTATTCCTTTTCTACTGTTCTACTTTCTGAGTAGTACTTTCTACTTTTCTTTCTCTGAATGGGTTTGGTCACTATGATCTTTTGCTCCTAAGAAAGGGAAAGACTGCAAGGGGAATCATGATATTCAGACCTTCGAAATAGAATCAAGTTTGCACCATTTTGGTTTCAGTGAGAGTTAAGCCTGAATAGGTTTCCTGTCTGCGATTCACAGTCTGTTGAATAAAGGACATAATGTGAATAATGTGGAAATGATGATTAATTCCTCTTGAAACATTTTCAGGTCAAGGTTTTCTTGATGGTATAAAGGAAACAGAAAAGATATAACTATGTTTGCATTTTCTTTATGTGTTCTCACATTTCACTCCCACTTCTCATCAACAGGAGTTCACGGTCTTCTCATTAAAAAAAATAATAATAATCCTTTTTTTTTAACCTGTTCAAAGTTACAATAATTTTTTTAAACTGCATTTAAAATGTCACATATCATCTTAAAGAAAATTTCCAGCTTTAATGAGATGTAATTGATGTATTGTGTATATTAAGGTATACAGTGTATTGATTTGATACACCTATCTATTGGAAAATGATTACCATTGTAGTGCTAGCTAACACCTCCATCACCTCACATAATTACCATTTCTTTTTTGTGGTGAGAACATTTAATATCTACTCTTTTAACTTTCAAGTGCATGATACATAATTGCTAATTATAATCACCATGTTGGGCATTAGATCCCAAAACCTATTCATCTTTTTTTTCCCTAAATTTTAATTCCAGTATAGTTAG
Organism: Neomonachus schauinslandi; assembly: GCF_002201575.2. Taxonomy (NCBI): domain Eukaryota; kingdom Metazoa; phylum Chordata; class Mammalia; order Carnivora; family Phocidae; genus Neomonachus; species Neomonachus schauinslandi. The sequence continues at coordinate 94,902,152 of NC_058408.1, forward strand.
CATAGAGCATTGTTATATTAGTTTCAGGTGTATAATACAGTGATTCAACAATTCTATTACTTAGTGCTCATCAAGATAAGTGTACTCTTAATTCCCATCACCTATTTTCCTCATCCCCCCACCATCTCTCCTCTGGTAATTCTATAGTTTATTCTCTATATTTAAGAATCTATTTTTTGGTTTGTCTCTTTTTTCTTTGTTCATTTGTCTTGTTTCTTAAATTCCACATATGAGCTTATTATATGGTATTTATTATATAGTATTATATGATATTTGCCTTTCTCTGACTGACTTAATTCACTTAGCATTATACTCTAGATCCATTCATGTTGTTGCAAAAGGCAGGATTTCACTCTTTTTATGGCTGAATAATATTCCATTGTATATGTACATCTTCTTATCCATTCATCTATTGATGGACACTTGGACTGCTTCCATATTTTGGCTATTGTAAATAATGCTGCATTAAACAACAAAGGTTAATATATCTTTTCAAATTAATGTTTTCATATTCTTTGGGCAAATACTTAATAGTGAGACTACTGGATCATATGGCAGTTCTATTTTTAATTTTTTGAGGAACCTCCATACTGTTTTCCACACAGGCTGCACCGATTTGCATTCCTACCAAGTATCACAAATCATCTTTTAAAATTCTCTTTAAATTATTCTTTTTTAATTCTATGACCTTCAAGTAGATTTTTTATAATTTTGTTATTCATCAGAAGTTAGTAAAAGGAATGGAAGGGAAAAATAATAAAGATAGAGAGGTTAAAAAAGGAAAGAATAGGGGAATGAAAGTAAAGAGAAAGAAAAAAGAAAGAAGAGAGAAAACAGAGAGCTAATCTTTACTTAGCATTGTATATATGACCAGATATATGTGTTAAATCATTTAATGTTCATTTTTTAATGGTTGGAAGCATTTCTACTTTGTGATATGTTTACATAAATATTTTATATTGAATCTTAAGTTTTATATTTTGAAAAAAAATCAGATTTACAAACATATAGCTTTTACTATTTTCATTTAAAAGACATGATACAATTATGCATATTATACATTAAATTAAATTATTTCAATGGGATATTTTATCCACTTTTTATTTTCAAAAGATAATTGCCTTATTAATTTTGACATAATTTTATACTACTTCATTTTCAATGAGGTAGAATAAAATTACTACTTTTTGTAATGTTATTATTAGATCTTTTTAACCCTTAATGATTAATATTTTAAACAATTATAATTATTATATGCATTCTCTTTATTCTATCATCGTCTTCTTCAAATTTTTGCTTTATTTTTATGTTGCTGTTTTAGAAATAAACTGACATTGAGCTCTGTGCTCAGCAGGGAGTCTGCTTGAGATTCTCTCTCCCTCTCCATCTGCCATTCCCTCCACCGCTCTCTCTCTCTCTAAAATAAATAAGCAAATCTTTAAAAAAAAAAAATTCTGAGGTTTTCAAAGTTGTGTTGTCCAGCATATCATTATATTATAAGTGTGCATAGCCCTTTTTACCTTTAATGGTGGAATTCGGATAATTTATGTCTAGAGTTATATTAGCTATAGTTTTTGTCATCTTATTTTATTTTTTCTTCCCATTAATGCTTTGGTGTGATGTTATTAAGGTTTTATTAGGGTAAATAGCATATTTGATTTTCTTTTGCCTTTTAAATCAATTGGCAAGGTACAAACATTTTAAACTTATAATGAATGATAGTATTTTCTATGTTTGCCTCGTCCCACATAATCAAAAATAACAACTCTGGATTTTACTTTATTCAAAACAGAGAAGTAATTGTATCCTTTTGGGAGGGGGGCTTCAATGAGTACCTCCTTTACCTACATTTTCCCATCTCTACTAATTTAACCCCAAATTCAGGATCTCTTTTTCTGTGATCTTTTTCTCTTTAAATTCTGTGTCTTATATCATTTGACAATTAGCTAGATATGTAAAAAATGTTCTACCTTTGTTACTATTTAATATTATTTGTTACAATATAAGATCTCATCTCAAAACTAAACAGCAATATATACTTTAAATAATTCATCTGAATAACAGAAAACACTATCCAGAAATTATTTAATGAAAACATCTACCTTGTATATATTTGGATACTTTAGAAGTCACAATTGGCTTTTTAAGTTTTGTTTACCAAAGTAATTTTCATGGTTCACAATTTTATTCTGAGAGCTCTTAAAAGTGCTTTTGCATTGCGTTTTCATCTAGTTACATTTAAAACTTAAAGGTATTCTGATTTGTACATTGTATTATGCCTGCTTTTATCTACTTGCAGTTACAAAATTATGTTTTAACTTGTTTGAAAAATCAAAGGATATACTATATACAGACACTTATTTTCCACTGATCATTTTAAGTGGAGTTCAATAAGAATTAAATTTCTAAATTCAGAACTCATTCTACCAGGTGAAAATTTACTCCACAAAATATTTTCAGATGAATTCCATAATTTTTCTTCTATAATCTCCTACAATATATTTTATTGTTCCCATAATGAAATTCCATGTTTATCTTATATCCAATATATATTGTGGTAGTATTTTTATATCTATTTAATGTCTTGACTGGATTTTCTCTTTTGTCAATTCTACATTTTCCTGCTTCCAACATTAACCTATTAATACACTATTTCATTAATATATTATGTTTTGGCTTGAAATATGCATTTTTTCTGTTCAAATTTAGGCAATTATTTTCCTCTAATGCTCACTGGGAAAAGGATTAACATTAGAAATAGTTTTTGTTCTATTTTGAAGAAATGAATTTAAGAAATAAATTTAGGGGCACCTGGGTGGCTCAGATGGTTAAGCATATGCCTTCAGCTCGGGACTTGATCCCAGGGTCCTGGGACTGAGTCCCACATTGGGCTGCCTACTCAGCGGGTAGTCTGCTTCTCTCCGTCTCTCCCTCTCTTTCTCAAATGAATAAATAAAATCTTTAAAAAAAAGAAAAAAGAAAGAAATTTAGTTCCAAAGACTTGTATGCATGTATGTATGTATTTATTTTAAGATTTTATTTATTTATTTGACAGAGAGAGAGCGAGAGCAGGAACACGAGTAGGGAGGAAAGGGAGAAGCAGGCCTCCCGCAGAGCAGGGAGCCCGACGCAGGGCTTGATCCCAGGACCTTGGGATCACGACTGGAACCGAAAGCAGACGCTTAACTGACTGAGCCACCCAGGAGCCCCATAAAGACTTGTATTTAAAAACAAATATTCATTTGCACTATAAAACACTTGCATTGGTCTTTATTTTAAATTTTTTAAAAATGTATTTAAAATTTTTATTTATTATTATTTATTTATTTTGATCTTCCTTTAATTTTTTTATTTGATAAAATGTTTTTAGTTTTTATTAATTGCCTGTACTGCCATAGCTGAAAAATTCCTTCATTTAGATTATTATACTTTTACATTTGTGGAAGAAAAAGAGGTTTGAAGAAAATGTTGGTTAACATGCTCCAGTGCTGGATTTTTTTTTTTTTAACTTCATGTTAAACAAAATACAAGAAAATAATTAACAGAAAATTCCCACCAAGTAGTCAGACAATTCATCATTTCAAGACAGTGCAGAGTTACAGAGATAAGATCAGGAAAGGAGGGAATATCTAGAATATGAGCCTGGCCATTTTTATTTCACTTTTTTTCCAGAGGCTGTTTTATTCCAGAGGCTTGTACCAATAATGAAAGTGGTGGCTAGAAGACTGAGATGTTAAGGAGAGTTTTTGTCAGACTTGTGGAACTGAAGGACCAAAATAGAAGTTTAAGGCAATTCAGGGAGGCAAGATTGCGTTCAACATCCCAGACTTCTGATTGGAATACCAAAAAGGACTTCTCTAGAAGTAAGAGCAAATTAAGAATAGACCAGCACTGAAACCATGGGGGATCTTGCAATCATGAAAACTTCTACTTGGATTACAATGATCCTGGATTGATGGAACTCTTCTGCTAGCTTAATGCCAGAATAAAAAGGATACAGTCTCTGGGGAAATGAGAATCAGTAGAAAATCAACAGAAATAGAATAGAGAGTAGATATTCATACGTAATATGAATGAACCTTTTTATATATAATGCTGAGTCAGTCATAAAAGAGAAAGAGTCAGTCATAAAAGAGAAAGGTATTAGTAAGGACTAAGAGAGAGAGAGGTGAGAGACAAAGACAGATAATTAAAAACAGATTCTCAGGAAGTTCAAATGATGAAATTATTAGACAAGCTATGAAATCAATATTACTATATGGAAGAACTTAAAAGACAGGATACAGACTTCTGCTATTCAACTTGGAATTGCAAAAAAGACAATATCTAAAATTGAGACTAGTAAGTTTTTTTTTTGTTTTTGTTTTTTTTTTTTTTTTAAAGATTTTTTATTTATTTATTTGACAGAGAAAGACACAGCGAGAGAGGGAACACAAGCAGGGGGAGTGGGAGAGGGAGAAGCAGACTCCCTGCCGAGCAGGGAGCCCGATGCGGGACTCGATCCAGGGACTCCAGGATCATGACCTGAGCCGAAGGCAGTCACTTAACCAACTGAGCCACCCAGGCGCCCCAGAGACTAGTAAGTTTAATAGCATATTTGACAGAACTGAAATAAGAATGGGAGAGCTGTGAAATAAGTCAGGATAATGTATCTAGGCCTAGAGAAACAAAAGGAAGGATATACGTTTGCTTTTCCAGTATATTTTTTTGCAAATAACATATAATTATTTCTCTCTTTCATTTATAATAATTATTTCATTAACTCATAATCACAAAGTTTCAAAAGTATTTTTATTTTTTGAAAATTTAATCCTTAATATATTAAAAAAAAAAAAAACATTTGATTCACTTTCAGCTAAGAAGTGGCACTTAAAATGGAAATAATTGCATCTGAAAATTTCTACAATAATGTGGTTTTCATCAACCACATCTTTCAAAAAGTTTTATTCTGACCTTCTAAGAATGATTATTTGTAGATATCTATTATATATTATTTATTATGTATATTATAATATAGATATATATTACTTTTGGAAAGCAATCTTTCACGCAATTATTCTTTCTGTGACTATATTTACCTATTTTTATAAAAGGCTGCTAAATATGATGCAATTGAATAGCATTTCTCATCCTGATTAAAAATTTCAGCTGGTCACATAACTGACAGAAACTTTTGATTAAATCAAATCAGGTCAACTGCTTTGTTCTTTTTGTTTATTTTGCTACTTTCTTTGTTTTTGAAATAGTGATAACTCAGAGTTTAAAATTCAACATATATTGAAAACAATAGAAATTCTTTCATTCACTCAAGTCCTCTGGAAATGCAGTCACCTCTCCAGACACAACTAATGTTACAAGATTTTTTTATATCATTTGAGAGATATTGTGTATGTCATGTAGATATAAAATAAAATAATATAATATAATATATTTTTCTTAACTTTTTGACACAAATGATATCCTATTAACACATATTTCTCTGTTTCAGAGATATTTTTCAAGACTCTCACTGGCTTCCAAGCAACATATTATACTAGAATCAAACACATTAAAATTAGTCAAGTGAAAAGGGTACATCTTTTACAGGGTCCCTAACAGATTGCTGAACTTTGTAGTTACAATTTATTTACTTATTTATTTATTTGATTTGTTTATTTATTTTGGAGAGAGGGAGAGAGAGTGCATACATGGGTGAGCAGAGGGACTGCCAGAGGGGGAGATGGAGGGAGAGAATGCTCAAGCAGACATCCCACTGAGTGAAGAGCTGGACTGGACTCGGGGCTCAATCCCAGAACCCTGAGATCATGACTTGAGCCAAAAACAAGAGTCCAGCACTCAACTGACTGAGCCACCCAGGTGCCCCTCATACAGTCACAATTTATAAAATATTCTGTCTTTTGTTCATATTCTGAAAGGATCCTTTTGTTCCACTATTTATTTTTATTTTCAACAGTTGAATTATTCTTATACTAAATTATATCAGAGAATAAGTCAGGGTATAGACATCAGAGACAGGATGGTAAGAATGTGTAGTTATTTGTTTAATATTTTTAATGTAAAATCAAATTTGAGTATTAAAGATCCTTGTGAAAGATATAACTGTCTAGAGTGAATTTTTCAAACTGTTTCTTTTTATTTGTTGATAATTTACTAACATCAGTTTTAATATATATGTTACTCCCTTACATGCATGCTCTCTATATCCTGGAAATACAAGGGCTTCTAAATAAAAACTGAGGATGGTATTAGTAAAAACCTCTATCCTGATCAACTACAGGGAATTTAAAAGTAACATGGGAATATATGAGGTTATTTAAAAATATTTTTAAATTTATGTATTCTGATAAGCCTTTAAATAATTAAAATTCCCTAGAGTAACTATCCTGGGCATCACATGAGCAAATGTGTTTAAGGATCCAGTGGTAAAAGATGAAGCTGGTCTGTGGTTGGTGCGCGGCATAACGCAAAATCACGCTAAACTCAAACTAGCTACTCAGCTCCCGCATAGTTTTGTCATGCAGGAAAAAGGAAATACAGGTCTTCTGACACTGTAGATTTTCTAAAGCAGTCAGAAATTCAGATTTGTATTGAAATATTCTGATTTCCACATGTCTTTCAAATCCGCCGATATTTAATGATGAGTGGTTCAGGATACGTAAGTTTTATATTCTCCTATCTCAATAGATTCTCAGAACACTCCAAGACAGGCAAAGAAAGCAACTGAGGATCAGGAAGTATAACTTGCTCAAGGCTCAGTAATGGCCAGGAGTTCAGCAGTAATTCTCGATGCCTAAATTCCGATAACACTTCACGCATTTGATACATTAATTAATTCATTGTGATTGAATAAAGAGTCCTGATTTTCTCTACCTTGTCTGAAAAATTCAGCAGGGATTTTGTTGTTGTTGTGTATTTCCTTTGCAACAGGTGTTTTACCTTCATGCTCAATAGCTATTTCAACTAAACTGTCAGGATATGTTTCACACTCACCAAAACCTGGCATCGTACAGCGGAGTGTGCACAACCTTTTATAAAGGAGTTTGGAGAGCTCGCAATGGATACACAAATGTTTTTATATATAAGTCTTCTGATCTCTCTCTATAAAGCACTAAATAAATCCCTAAATAGGTTATTGTTATAAGAAAAATAAAGTATTTGGTTCTAATTATGCATTGATTTCAAACTCAGTTTCAACAAGGGCTGAAGGAAAGGACATTAAGTTTTGCTTTGTAAGCTCTTCCAGGAATGAATTGCATTGGCCTCTTAAAATGCCTCCTAGTCATCATTTTCAAAGGCATTTAATGGTTGTCCTAGATCTAAATCATAACTTACATGTGCATTGATACTTGCTAGTTGTATTAAAGGCCTGAGTCAGCACTGGCCATGGCTGAGCAAGATCAGTTTATTTGGTGGCTTCCACCCAACTGGAAAAGGGTTGCAACTTTCACTGTGACCATGATAAACCACTCTGTCTTGTAGCCTGATCGAGAAGATTCTCTGAACTTACTATATGGTTGTGTTCTTGCTTATTGTTTTAAATAAATTCCTAAGAGACTTGGTTTAAGTTGTAAATTTAAATATGGCTTTTAATAATTAAAAAAAAAAGTAGAAATTTGAATTTGAAGGCAGTTGAGAGATAATATAGTCCAATCCTTTATTTTAAAGATAGGGTAAGCAGGCACATAGCAGGATGATTGCTCCAAGTCAGACAGCTTGTTAGCAGCTAAGTTGGAATGGGAATATAGGGTTCCAGAATGTAAGGCTAATATTTGAACTCCTGTACTATGTTTTTAAGTGCTAGGATTTAGTATTGAGCCATGTTAGCATAAAAAGAAAGAAGAGGAGAGGTGGGAAATCAGACTTGGAAATAACACTAATATTCTATGTTAAAGATTTCCTACAAAATGTTTCATGGAGGCTATAATGTTTTCTCTTTTACTAAAAAGTATCCAAAATACTCAACAACTCCACAAAGAAGGCGAAACCACACAGCTTAGAAACAACCACAAACTCTTGCGAGCAAGAATTACTTCCTAACTAATACTTATTTTAATTAATCTTTTGACCCTCTTCTGCATTCAAGCGATTCTTCTAGGTGACATGGTTATAAATAGTCCCCATAATATGAAACTTAGAAATGACATGGGTGCAAAATAGTTCTTCCATCAAGAGTTGTTTAGGATAGGGTTGAAGTGATACGACTTCTGAGTAATATATCCAGAATAGATTTATAGAGATGATAAATGTTATTTGTCCTTAAGCAAAAACAAATAAGCACTTTTCAATAGGTAGGAATGAAAGCATTATTCCCAGTTCAATTATTAATGTATATTCCAGGCAGATGGAGTGACAAAATAAAAGTATGGAGGTAAAGTGGGGCAGGTACAACAGGAACATAGCAAAGGTAGAATTTGGCTCAGAGATAGTGTATTTCAAAGGTAAAAGTTGAAGATAATCTTGGTAAATAAAAAAAAACTTGGATTATATACTATGACACTTGAGTGTTATAAAATATAGGAATGAAGAACTATAGAAGATGTTTAAACAGAGAAGTGATAATGATAAAAACAGTGTTTTAGGAAACTCGTGTTAGTGATAGGATGCATAGGGATGGTACTCCAAGGAAAGAAGTGTTTGAAGATATCATTTAGATGGAGCAGTGGAAATGTATGATACAAAAGCATGTGACTTTCTTGAAATAAAATCAACATATCTTTATAATTAACTCAATGGGGAAAGTGAAAAATATAAGCAAAAAGGTATCATTAAAGATGATTTTTAAATTTCACACCTTTAAAGAATAATGATATAATAAACAAAGATAAGGAAGTCAGTTAAATAGAACAGATTTTAAAAGAAAGATAGTGAGTTTAGTTTTGAATCCTCTAATTTTAAGACACTAGTCTGGCCAGGTGAATTTTTATTGATAGATTTAGATCTATGAATATGGTAGGTATCCTTCAAAATGTGATATTAGAAACAATCAAGGGGAATGAAAATCAACAAAAGGAGTGGGAATTTCAGGAATGCTCCTATAGAGAATGTGGAAATAATGATCCAGCAAAAGAACAAGAGATGATATAATCAGAATGTATGAAGCAAACCAGTGGGTGCTGAATGGCAAAAACAAAACAAAACAAAACAAAACAAAACAACAAAAACAAAAAAGTGAAAAGAAGTCCAATATGAAGTTGGAAAGATAAGTAACTGCCATTTCTTTAAGCTCTGAACCCAAAACAGACCTTAGAAGACAGAGAAACTCTGAATGTTTTACCATGCTTGAGGACTTCATAGAACTTGAAAGTGTACCAGAGCAAAGGTAGAGCACTTAGAACACTATAAATAACATCTTGCTTTAAACACATTATATGTATTTCTTTCCTCTTTTTTTATTTTTATTTTTTTCATTTTTTTAAATTTAAATTCAACTACCCAACATATAGTACATCATTAGTTTTTGATGTAGTGTTCAATGATTCATTAGCTGCATATAACACCCAGTGCTCACCACATCATGTGCCCTCCTTCATGCCCATCGCCCAGTTACCCCATTTCCCCATTATATGTATTTATTATTTGAAAATAAATAGCCTGAGATTTAAAGCATCTGTCAAACAGTCTATGATATGTGCCATTTTAACACATTCTGACATCATTTCATGTCAAAAAGTCTTTTTCTAGATTTTGTTGACTGGATTATATGATGCCTGTCAAACTGACTGAGTCTATCACTGACCCAGATAAATGTACATTACAAGTAAACGCAGTATGTTTGATATGTGAATGAAATGTCAAAGGTAATCCTCTAGCTAATCCATAGCTTCTCCCAAACTGTATGACCATACTTAAGCACCTTTTTATCTGATGAATCCCTATTAATGAGCAATATTTCTTTTCGTGCTAAAGTTACATTATATTAATTCTTTTTTTCTAAAACAGCAATGTGTGTCTCCAAAAAATAAAGCACAGCATTAGGAATTTCACACATTTTATAACTGATAAAATAACACATTTGCTTTCAAATGACACATTCATTTTTCCCCATTACATTCTTTAATCTTCATTAGCATTACATGAGATATTTTTCCAAAATAATGTTTATGAGCAGTACTAACAAGCATAAGATCTTTTAAAAATAAACCACACTTAAGGAATAGAGAACTTCATATTCCAACTACTTGATTTTATTGAAGTGATAAGTATATTTGAAAGAATAAAAAGTTGCTCTGATGTGATGAACAATAGTAAGGTTATTCTACCATTATTTAACATTTAGTAGTAAAAAATACTGAGAAAGTTACTTATAGAATATAAAATCCATGTTTCAAGTCAACAACAAATAAACATGACCTGATTTTTAGAAGACAAAAAGATATTAAAGAAAAACTGTTGAAGGAAATTTTATACACTCTTACACACACACATAGGTAGACACACCCCACCCCTATCTTACCCCTTATATTATATGTATTAGAGGGATTTTAGCTTTCCTAAAAAAATAAGGGTTTGGATTCTCATTTCCAACATTTAACTGGAAATATAGTGAATCCTCTCTAATACAACTCTCTTAAAATTGTTGGAATATATGTATTTAAAATTGAGTTGATGCAAAATTATTGCAGTTTTTCAGAAGCATGACTTTTTTAAAAGATTTTATTTATTTATTTGAGAGAGAGTGAAAGCAAGAGAGAGAGCAGGAGCGGAGGGGAGGAGCAGAAGGAGAGGGAGAAGCAGACTTCCCGCTGAGCAGGGAGCCCCCCACATGAGGCTTGATCCCAGGACCCTGGGATCATGATCTGGGCCGAAAGCAGATGCTTAACCCACTGAGCCACCCAGGTGCTCCTGGAAGCATGATTTTTGTTTAAATTATGAATCCATAGAGATAAATGGCTCCGAAAACAGCCTTTGTGTTGATTTTATCTACTGAGTTTTACCAAGAGACTCGGATTTACCAAGTAAACGGTCATATGACAAAGCCAGGGCTATGAGCAGAAAAAAGTTTAAATTGGGACATCCAAGTGGAGCTAAGACTTCAAAAGCACAAAATCCTCAGGGAGTAGAGCTAAACAACAGGGGAAAATGCATGTCCAATTTTGATTCTGGTAGGAGCAGAAAAAAAAAAAAATGAAAATCTTTAACCACAAATGTGCATTTAGATTTGGGGTTAAAATCCACTTACCTTTATGATCTGAAACCCCAAAGTAAAAAATCTGAAGAAATTTCTGATTGGTAGTATCTTCAAGTCCATGACAGAAACAAAGGCAAATACTTTGTAGAAGAAAATACTTTTATTCAAGCTAAATGCCGTCTTGAAATCAGCAGAGCTTTACAATAAGTCTTGAAAATTGTTTATTGTGAGTTCTTTGAATTTGTTTTTCCAATGCTTTGCCTTTCCATATAAATTTAAATGATATTTAAAATAAAACACACAGCCTGCTTGGATTTTGACTAGGATTACTTCAAATGTAACAATATTAAATCTCTCTCTCTTTTTTTTTTAACATTTTATTTACTTTAGAGAGAGAATGGGAGCAGAGGGAGGGGCAGAGGGAGAGGGAAAGAATCTCAAGCAGACTGCACGGTGAGGGAGAAGCCCTATGTGGGGCTCCATCTCACAGCCCTGAGATCATGATCTGAGCCAAAACCAAGAGTCGGGCACTCAAGGCACTGAGTCACCAAGGCACCCCTAACAATATTGAATCTTAAAATCAAGAAGGATGTGTAGACATGAAGGCTTTTGATTTTTTTTTTTAAGATTTTATTTATTTATTTCAGAGAGAGAGAATGAGAGAGAGCACATGAGAGGGGGGAGGGTCAGAGGGAGAAGCAGACTCCCTGCTGAGCAGGGAGCCTGATGCGGGACTCGATCCCGGGACTCCAGGATCATGACCTGAGCCGAAGGCAGTTGCTTAACCAACTGAGCCACCCAGGCACCCCGAAGGCTTTTGATTTTTTGATGCAAAATGATTTATCATGTGTTTATATTGGATGAAACTATAAGAGTCACAGTCCTCCTTTTGCCCATATACCATTTCCAGGTGAAATGCTCCAGGCTTCTGGCTGACTCTGATCCCTGAGAAGCACCTTCCAGGACTCGGCTCTAAAGACTGCTTGTGACTCAGCACCTTGTAGGTTTGGGCATTACAGAAACTTGCACAGACTTGCTGAAGGGGATGGCACCCTCGATGCTGGTTTCCACCTGGGGTGACAACTCGGCATCCTAGATCCAGAAGGGATTTTGGAATGAGGGAACTGGAGTTGCCAGCAGCAGCCTGATTTCCACCAGGCATGTGCAGGCAGTGTGGGAGAAGGACACCTGAGTGGCAAGCCAGTGGTGCCCTGCCTGCTTAGGATAAGTCCTCTGAGCCTAGCCATCTGGATCTAAGACCTGGACCTTCACAGCGCTCTGAGGATCCTGCGCGTGTGCTGGGGTTGCATCGACATCCGGTCACACCCAACCCAGATGTAAACCGCAAAGGGTTGCCTGACTTGCCCACTGGCTCAGTGATAATGGCTGAAGCTTTGTGGGTCTCCTCTGGAAGTAGGAAGTGCAGGAAGGTACTCTGCCTCAGCAGGGTCTGTAGAATTTTGACCACTTCTACAGGTTCGGATGTCATGAGTAGGGGCATAAGGTCAAGAAGTTTGTCCACAAAGCTGTCCTATGAGTGGGGCAAGCCAGCACTAAAACAGCTCCGAAAAAAGCCCACTTTCTGTAAAAACTTTTCACACATCCCAGTAAAAGAAGGGGTCAACTCCTCGAGTAGTCTGTGCTGTTAGTATGAGTTGCAAGGCTTTGACCTACAGACTCATGTGATGTATAATCACCACTTGTTTATTGTCCACACCACTGTCCATGAATTCCGTTTTGTTGGTCTCTTCCATGATCTGTTTGCTGCTGCTGAGGCCAAATCACTCTGCTTCAAATACAAAAGGGTGGCCACATTCCACAGCTTTTCTTGCCAACACAGACAAATCTGGAGAGAGCTGAACACAGAGGTTGCAAAGATTAGTATATCATTTGAAACTTACATGTTTGTTTTGCGTTTTTGTGGAATTTCTTATGTAATGGACAGAAATACCCACCTCCCCCCAAAAAAGTCCACATCCTAATTCTACCTTATACTAACATACATGGAAAAATTGACTTTACCCATATGATTAAGTTAAGGATTGAGATGGGGAGGTTATTTTGGGTTATCCAGGTGAGCCCAATGTCATCATAAGGACCCTTATAAGAGAAAGAGAAGGGCAAGAGTCAGAATTAGAGGAGGTTATATGAGGACAGAAGCACTGAGAGACAAGGCAGTATGAAAATGGAAGCGATGCCAAAGGGATGCAGGCACCCAGTAAAAGATGCGAGTGGCAGGGAAATAGATTGTTTCTTAGAGCCCCCAGAAGGAATGCAATCAGGCTGACACTGATTTTAAAATTTCTGACCTCTACAAATGTAAGAAAATCACTTTATATTGTCCTACGTCCGTTTATGGTAATTTATTATAATAGGAAACTAGTACCTTATTAGACTTTTAATGTCCATGTCATCCACATGATGTCCCCTCTTTTATTTCTTATATTAGTAATTGTGTCTTCCTCCCTCCACCCCTCCCCCAACCTTTGGCTTGCTCGGTTGATTAGAGTTCAGTTATGCAGATTTTTTTTTAAAGAATCATCTTTTAATTGCACTGATTTTCTCTATTCTTTCTCTGTTTTAATTTAATTGATTTCATTTCAACTATTTAATTTATTCTTTTCACTTATTTTGAACTTAATCTTCTATTCTTTTTCTAGGTTCTTAAAATTTTCTTACATTATTGATTTGAAACATTTATTCTCTTCTAGTACATGCAGTTGAGGGTCAAAAATTCCCTCTAAGTAATGATTTAGCTGAATTATAAACTTTTTGATACTGTGCATTTTCATTTTCATTCACTTCAAAATATTTTTCAGTTTGTTTCAAGAATTCCTCTTTGACCCATGAGTTATTTAAAAAATGTTTTGCTTAGGGGCGCCTGGGTGGCTCAGCTGGTCAAGCCTCTGATTTTTTATTTTGGCTCAGGTCATGATCCCAGGGTCATGAGATCAAGCCCTGCATTGGGATTCTGCATTCAGAGTGGAATCTGCTTGAGATTCTCTTTCTCCCTCTCCTTCTGTCCCTGCCCCTGCACTCTCTCTCTCTCTCCCTCCCTAAAATAAATAAATATTTTTTTTTAAAAAAAGACAGAAAGAAATGCTTTGATTAAATTTAAAATAATTGGGAATTTTTCAGTCATCTTTCCATCACTGATTTTTAGCTTAAACTTATCATCACATAGAACATACACTGCATGATTTCTATTCCTTTAATTGTCTTAAAGTTTATGTCCCAGAAGAGGATTTATCTTGGTTAATGTTAAATGCACTTGAGAGGAATGTATTTTTGCCTGTTATTGTGATGTGTTCTATAAACATCAGTGAACAGCAAACAGAATCAACTCAAAGAAAATCTCTCCTAAACATATAATAAAAGTGACAAAAACATAAAATAGAGAAAAAAAAATAAGCAGCTAAAGAAAAGTATCACAACACATGACACATGGGAACAATGACTCAAGTGACTGTGGTTTCTCATCAGAAACACTGAATGACAGAAAACTATGGAATAATATTTTAAAAGAAAAAATGAAAACAAAGAATTCTATATCTAATAAAAATACCCTTCATATGTGAATGACCTGTTCACGTGGAGGAAAACTAAGAAATAAACTGCAAGCAGGCAGCTATATACAAAAATGCTGATAGCACTCCTCAGGCTGAAAGGAAAGAATGTGAGTGGGCAACCTGGACCTTCAACATTAATGGTAAATAGTTGGATAAAAATAAAATACTAAACATTATTCCCTTAAGTTCTTACAATTAATATATATCTTTAAAATATGTAATATTGACTGGTAAGTTTTTAAATATGTGTATATTGAATATGCATGATTACTATAACATAATGGTAGGTGGGAGTAAAAAACACACACACACACACAAAAAAACCCCACTATTTGTCTCCAAGCTTTCTACATTTTATGTGAAGTGATAGAATATTAACTCTAAATAATTTGTGAAATCTTAGGTATGAATGTTTCAATTTCTAGAGCTACATCTAAAAAAATATAAAGAAAGCCAAAAGGAAAATAGGTAAATTAGAAAGAGATAATTAGAAAAATTTAAATAAGCTAAAAGGAGCCAGGAAAATTGTAACAGTGAAACAACAATGACAACAATAACAAAACAAATGGGGCAAACAGAACACAAAGGAGAAAATGGTAAACTCAAATCCAACCACATCAGTTGTTGTACCTCAAATGTTAATGATCTGCATACTCCAATTAAAAGGAAGAGACTGGCAGAGTGAATTAAACAATAACCTAAACAGAATCTTACTATACGCTACCTACAAGAGACAAATTTTAAATACAATGACACAGATTGGTTGAATGTGACCGATGGAAAATGATAAAGCATGTAAATGATACAAGAGGACTAGGATAGCTATTTAATCAGTGGTTAAAAAGACTCTGAGACCAAGAGAATTACCAGAGATTAATAAAGATCTTTTGTAATTAAAAAATGAGACAGTTCATCAGGAAGAAATAGCAATTATAAATATGTGTGTCCCAAATAATAGAATCTCAAGGTGTAAGAAGAAAAAAAAAAGTAGGAAGAGTAAGTAAAAAAAAAAGAAAATAATGGGGGCACCTGGGTGGCTCAGTCATTAAGCATCTGCCTTCGGCTTGGGTCATGATCTTGGGATTGAGCCCCACATCAGGCTCCCTGCTCAGCAGGGAAACCTGCTTCTCCCTCTCCCACTTCCCCTGCTTGTGTTCCCTTTCTTGCTCTGTCTCTCTGTCAAATAAATCAATAAATAAATTCTTAAAAAAAGAAAAGAAAATAATGAAGACTAAAAATCAATGAAATAGAAAACAGACTAATAGAGAAAACTTACAAAACAGAAACTAGTTCTTTTAAAAGATTGAGTACATTGCCAAACCCCTATCTAAATCAATAAAGAAAAATAGGGAAGCTATGCAAAAAACCCAATATCATGAATAAAACAAGAAATTTTTACTACAGATAATTAAAATGATAGCAAGAACATAATATAAACAATATTATGTCAAAAATTTGATAATTTCAACAAAATGTATACATTTCACAACTTACCAAAATTGACATGAGAAACAGATTCTGGAGAGCATACTAGTTACAAAAATAAATTGAATTTATGACAAACCTTTTTACAAATGGGAAAGTCCTCTTTGCCCAGATAGGTTTACTAGTAAATTCTATCAAATATGGAAGAAAAAATTAATACCAATCTAATGGAAACTATTTCCAAAATTGTGAAAGAAAATTCATGACACATTTTTCAGTCATCTAGTTTATTTGCATAATGCTTTTGAGGGCAATATAACTCTAATATGAAAACCTTACGAACATAATACAAAAATGAAAAGCACAGATTAATAGCACTCATGAACATAGATGGATACCTAACAAAATACTAGCAAATCTCATTTCAACATAGAAAGAATAATATATAATAAGCAAGCAGTTTTATTCAAAGAATGTGAAGTTTATGTAACATTTGAAAATCAAATAATGGAATTCATAATATTGACAACATAAAGGAGAAATACTATATAACCATTGTTATAGATTCAGAAAAAAATATTTAATAAATTCAACATGTATCCATTGAAAAACAACCAACAAAAAACCTCTTACCCACTAGGAGTAGTAGGGAACTTTCTAAAACTGATAAAAAACATATGCAGAAAAACATTTAGTCAACATCATTCTTACTGGGAAAATCTAAATTATTTTCCCATGCTTTTTAAAAAAAAGCAGGAATACCCATTTTCACCACTTCTATTCACATTTTCCTAGATTTCATAGTTTTATTTGTAATTAGTTAACAAAGAGAAACTAAAACATCAAGAACAGAAAAGAAAAAAAATAGTCTTGATTTGCAGATAATATAGTTGTTTACCTAGAGAATCTCAGGAAACCTATGAAACAAGAACTGATAAACAAATTTAGCAGGATCAGAGGGTACATGGTTACTATACAAAAATCAGCTAGAGCCTTGCATTAGCAGCAAATAATTGAAAAAAAATGAAGAAAACAATTTGACTTATAGTAGTGCCTAGAAACAGAAAGTGCTTAGAAATAAATCTAAGACATCAATGACCTCTACACAAATGTCGTTGGATAAATTTTTTTAAAGACCTAAATAAGTTTGTGAGATATACCATGTTTATGGATTGGAAGACTCAATTTTCCTTATGATGGCAATTCCCTCTTAATAGGTCAGTAGTTTCAAATTTAATCAAAATTACAGCAGGCTTTTTTTGGTAGAAATTTTCAAGCTTTTTCTGAAATGTATATAGAAATAAAAAAACTAGGGAATAAATAAGCAGTTTTTAAAATAAAAAAAAGTGGAAGGATTCACCATATCAGATTTAAAGACTTTAAAGATGTAGGAGTTAAAACAGTTTAATTTCACTTTAATAAAGTGAAAAGACAGATATATAAATCAATGTAATAAAATTCAATATCCACAAATATATGGCAAGGCAATGCAATGGGAAAAGAAAGTCTTCTAACAAATGGTGCAGGGTTAACTGGGTATACTTATGAAAATAATTGAGCATTTACCCTAATTTCACACCATACTCATACTCATCCAATTTATATTTATTTATTTTTTTTAAAGATTTTATTTATTTATTTATTTGAGAGAGAGAGAGAGAAACAGCATGAGAGGGGAGAGGGTCAGAGGGAGAAGCAGGCTCCCTGCTGAGCCGGGAGCCTGATGTGGGACTCGATCCCAGGACTCCGGGACCATGACCTGAGCCGAAGGCAGTCGCTTAACCAACTGAGCCACCCAGGTGCCCCCAATTTATATTTAAAAAAATAATTTTAACTGGAGCACAATTCATAACTTGAACTGAAACTAAAAGTAAAACCTAAAAATATTAAACCATTTCCTTGTATGTTGATTAATTCTGGTACAGAGATGGTAATTGTTTTCACATATCAATTATATATTCTACAACCTTGCTAACTCTTACTCGTACAAATACTATGTTTATTTTCCTATATTTTTAGCTACAAATGTGTATATATATATATATATATATATATAAGCTATAAATGATGATAATTATGTCTTTTCCCTTACAAACTCACACTGTACCTCTCTTTCCAAGCTATTACCTTACTGTTGACAAAATATTCCAATATGTTGTTATACAGGAAAAGAACTTTGATTATAAGCACTTTCGCCTTATTAAATATCTCAAGTTTTAGCATTAATTATAATCTTCATTACAGATTTTGGTGAAAAAAGTCATCTTATGAAAGTTCATTTTTATTCCTTTATGTTCTAATATGTTTATAACAAATATTGAACATTAATGAATGCTTTTTTGCCTCTATTGAGATGATAATCGGTCTTTAGACTTTTAGTGTAATGCTTTATGTTAAATGTCTACACTGAATCACATTTGCTTTCTTTGGATAAATTTCATTCTTATCTAAGACTTTTCTGAAAATTGTTTGCATCAATGTTTCTGTACAATATAAGCTTATTTTCTTTTCCAGTACTATGCTTATCCATGTTTGATGTTGAAATTATATATATTACATATTTTCTGATTTGAATTGATACCTCCTCCCCACACTTTCCACACTCTTTTTTTTTTTTTAATGGAGCTACTAAAGTATCTAAAACAAGGGAGTGGCATTATCAGATTTTCATTTTATTAAAGATTAGTAAGATATCAGAGTGAAGAATTAATTCAAAGGCAATAATTATATTAGAATCAGGAAAAGCAGTTAGGAGGGTGAGGGTTTGTTTTGTTGTTGCTGTTTTATTACCAAACTGGTAGGTTCTTCTTTTGAGGTTTGTGAAGACTTAGCAGAAGATAGAAGGGAGAAGGGAGAGGGAACCTGATGAGAGACAAAGAGGAAGTGGAAGGGAAGAGGGTGCACAATGAATGAAAGAAAAACAAAAGTAAGAAAACCTGTTGCAATTATACCTTTTAACCATTGTGCTCAGATATCCCTGGTGTCTCCCAGAGGACCAGCCAGGAGTTCCCAGCCCTTTTCAGGTGGTCTTTGTCCTGGATATCCAACCTCAGGATGGATATGTCTCTCACTCTCCCAAGAGTGAGTCCTGAACTTACCTTGTAGCTGCTTTTGAGTTTTTGCCACTCACCTGGAACGCTGATCTGTTCTGTTCATTGCAGTCCCCCTCATCTGTGGCCACTGTCATGGGGAGATGGTGGTCACAGAAGGGGCAAGCTCGGGTATGAAGTAGGATGGCCCTGGGAGTCCTCCCTAGCCAGTGATCCCAAGAGTCTCTCCTCTGGTCCCAAGAATGTGACAGGAGTTGGATGGCTCTTGCAGGCCCCTGGAGCCCCCCCAAGCTAGAAGGGCCAAGGCTGCCTGAGCAGAGTCACCAGAATTTGTTCCTGGAGTGGTAGGTTCTTTCCCTACTTACACTATTCACCAAACAGCCAAAAATCAAGACAGTATTTGATGGCAAGCAGGTAATTTATTCAATGGCCAGAGAATGAAAAAGGGAAGCTTAGGCTCTAAAGGCACCTTTTCCCTGGTTAGGTCTCATGGTATGGGTTTTTCGGGGTTGGAGTAATTAAAGGGCTGGTAAGCAAGCTGACCCTGGGGTTTTTCAGGGCAAGGGAGGGGGGTTCCTTGGAATCAGTGCCATCTCTTTTCTTCCTTTAAATGGGCTCAGTAGGATCTATGAATAGGCTGATAGATGTGTTTTTGTTATTATAATTAGATGACTGTGATCTCAAGGTCATCTGGAGGATTAGCAGGGTGTCTGACCTGGACCAAACCTGTGAAAACTGGGCCATGGGGTTTTGTTTGGAGTTTATGCCTTGTGGCATCTGGCCTTAGTTTCTGGTGGCAAGCAGCACCTGGAAGCAGGGCTAGAAAACTGGGTTATTGTGGCTTGTTAGTCAGTTCTGGTGACAGTTGTTTTATGTTTGTTTGGGATTTTGTTTTGGTAATTTGAGTTTAAATGATGAGGCAGCAGAAACAGATAAGGATTTAAAAGTTATCAGTAAGAAAAAGTGAGATCTACATAATGTAGTGGCCATTAGATATGTGGGACAAAGGCTAATGAAGTTTCCATGTTTCTGGTTTGGGAACCACTATGATGAAGCCATTGTGTAGAGAGTAAAGGACAAATATAAAGGGCACAAAGATTGTCATGATAATATTGATGTGCCCATGGTAATTAGTAACCATTTAGAATTTATGGGTATAGGGCCCTGAGGAGAATTTAATTTTTGAGATTGCTATCTAAGAGGGGCTAGAGGTCATGATTATAGCCATAGAATGATTAGCAATTTGGTAGAAGGCAAGAGTTCCACGAATTGAGAGTGCATTACAGGAGGATATGCAAGCTAAATTCGGCCTTGGTTTTTGGTTTGTTTTGCCATAAGCTTGTTGCATTGCTTCATACTAAGCTGTATTTCAGAGTCAATGTAGTAGCCCCAAATCTGATGCCTCAAAATTACAGAATTTAGGGAATCATCCAAATTCCTTACATCTGGGTGATAACAGCTGTTAGCCAGACTGCAGTCTGCCCTCCATACTCACACCCTTGGATTTCAGGCTACAAAAGGGGTACCTTAATAGACTAATTAGCATAAGTGCTATAGGCTTTGCTTTTATAGCCCTAATGTGTAATTTTGGACAGAAATAGTTTTGGAGGATATGAAGGACTCCAGTATAGAAGATAAATATAAATGCATGATCTTGGTTATGATTCTGCCCTCCTAGGATTGTGGTGTTAACAGGAAAATAGAGTTGAGCCTGAGCACAGCTCTAGTAAAAGCTTTGTTAAATGGCTTAACACCTTGCTCTATAAAGAGAGCATAGTCCCTATCTTTACAGAAATATATCCAAGCAAACCTTATTCTTGTGCAAGTGAACATTAATGCTTTATTCTTCAAATTTCACCTACAGAAAGAGTATCATGTAAATCCCTTTCATTCCCCAAAGTGGCTGCTATGGAAACAAGTCTTGATGCGTGAAAGGAAGGGAAAGCTAGCTGTACTGTGCTTAAACAAATAGGAGAAATTTCCATGAGATTTCCAATTCTTCGTGGAGCCAATAAAGAAGCAACTGGGAAGGTCGCCAAACAGCAAATCTAAGGAAGAGATTGCTAATTCAGTTTTGCCAGTTACGCTTTCTCAAGGCCCATAATTAAAAGTGAGCTTCAGCTATCCTGCTATAGCAGGAGGGAAGAATGAAAGGGGGGGAAATCGGAGGGGGAGAAGATCCATGAGAGACTATGGACTCTGAGAAGCAAACTGAGGGTTATAGAGGGGAGGGGGGTGGGGGATGATGGGTATTAAAGAGGGCACGTACTGCATGGATCACTGGGTGTTATGCGCAAACAATGAATCATGGAACACTACATCAAAAACTAATGATGTAATGTATGGTGATTAACATAACATAATAAAATAAAAAAAAGAAAAATAGGCAGAAAACAGTTAAAAAAAAAAGTGAGCTTCAGGGTACTAGCAGAGAAGTCAGATTTGCTGTGAGCCTGAGAGGCTTGTAAATTGGCTGCTTTTGCAAACTGCTTTCATTCTTGTAGGTCAAGAGGGGAAGAATTAACGCCTCTGTGTGATGGAATAAATGCTTCCTTAGTGTCTTGGAAGAAGAGATTTGCCTCCCTAAACTTCTAAGATTACATAGAAAGTGAGAATTGGCTTTGGAAGAGTTAGGTTTGCTGTGAAAAGTTATAAGTATACTAGATTACAGCACTGTGATTAGCTTTGTAGTCACATGACCCCAGTTTTGTCTTCCACATGCCCTTTATAGTAGCTGTGCGATTTGGAGCTTAACAGACACCATTTATTGGGTTTATCTCTAAAAGACTCAGTCAAAATATACAGTAGGCAGCAGAAGTTATCTATATGTTCTAATAAATGGGAAGTTTTCTCAAAATGCAAGTATATTTTAAAAAAAGTCTCAGAATCTATTTCCCTAGGATATCACAGCCTTGGTTTAAATCTAGTCACATTAATATTTATAAACCATGTTTTCAAAATTTTCATCCCCTTCTGATATAATGGGATCTCTAGCCTCAAGCATTGTCTTACATGTGCTAATAAACAATGTCTTTAGACTCCCACAAAAGTCTACTCCTACACTGGCCTACTTTCAAGATGTCCCTGACAAGTACTTATTGCAGGAATCTCTTGACTGATTTTGGTGCCCAGAATCTAGATGCTTCAAACCTGGTTTTACTTCTGACTACAGACAGACAGCAGTACCCTTCAGAGTCCCAAAGAACCAAATTAAAATTGAGAAGCCTGAGAGAAACTTGCATGGCAAAACCTCTTCATGATCCATGGAGAAATGGGGACAATGTTTTTCTCCTGGGTTAGTTATACACAAGTACATAATGAAGGTGAAAGGAAGTGCTTATATTGATTTGGTATTTATCTGGCATTCTTTCTGAATTCTCCCTTACATAATCTTATATAATCCTCACAACAGCTCTGTGATTCCGGGTTTTAAGTATTGGGGGCATGGGTTCAGAGAGAAGAGACATGTTTCTTACTCTTAAGGCTCTCGTTTCTGCTCTCTCTCAAATAACTTAGGTACAAGAAGTTCTTTCCCCTCTGACTGGGATGGAAATACAGTATCTCCTAGCTTTGCTCAACTTTGAATATCTCTGATTTGCTCTAACCCATATGCCTGCTCTGGATTACCTCTCACATGGTCTCATCTTGAGCATGTATAGCTAAACTTTCAGCAAAGGATATTTTTTTTTAAGATTTATTTACTTGAAAGAGAGAGAGAGAGAAAGCACTCGAGGATGGGGGTGACAGAGGGAGAGAATCTCAAGCAGACTCCCCACAGAGCCCTAAGTGGCTCTCTATCTCAGGACCCTTGACATTATAACTTGAGCTGAAACCAAGAGTCTGACACTTAACTGTCTGAGCCATCCAGGCACCCCTCAGCAATGGATTCTTAAGGGAACCCCCACACATTCTTCCAGAACTCAAGTTCTGCATAATTTTCTCCTCCATACTTGCCCTCACATTGCAGCCCCTTCAGCAATCCTGACCTCTGATATTTGCTGCCTAAACTTAGCAAGATTGCAGCAGTTGGTTAAGAAATTTTCCCTATGCAGAGAACCTGACCAATAGTAGGACTCACCTTATGAGTTTCCCTTTTATTCCAGATTGCAATCTAGGTTGATTTATTTTTCAATGCCTAAGTAGTAACCTCATATAATTTCTCTATTTTATAAATGTGTAATTGTTAGTCCAGTACCAGTTCACCTTTCTAATCACCCAAAGGACAGGAGCTGGGATGTATACATTGCCAATACCCAGATCTTGGCACAGAGCTCAAAACTCAATTACACTTAATAATATTTGGTGAATAATTAATTGAATATATAAGGAAATTATTCTCAAAATTTTAAATGTAAAATAAATGTTAATATAATAAGTTGTGTAGCCTTTCTTTTGAAATGATACTTTCTTTTTCTGAACTCTAAGATTTTCTACTAGGAGTGTAGACTGAGAAAAGCAAGAATTATAGCTTAGTGTCAGAAAAACATTTGGAATTACTTCCATGGTAAAGAAAGCTAGGGAAACTATGGAAGCTAGAACAATTTAAAATCAGAGGCTTTAAATCATATTTCCATATCGACATGGTATTTGGAATAACACTAATGGGAGTTTTTTTATTTTTATTTTTTTATTTTTTTTTATTCTTATGTTAATCCCCATACATTACATCGTTAGTTTTAGATGAAGTGTTCCATGATTCATTGTTTGTGCATAACACCCAGTGCTCCATGCAGAATGTGCCCTCCTCAATACCCACCACCAGGCTAACCCATCCTCCCACCCGCCTCCCCTCTAGAACCCTGTTTGTTTTTCAGAGTCCATCGTCTCTCATGGTTCGTCTACCCCTCCAATTTCCCCCGCTTCATTCTTCCCCTCCCCCTACCTTCTTCTTCTTCTTCTTTTTTTTTTCTTAACATAAATGACGTAATGGGAGTTTTTTATTGATATGACATCCACACAAACCTTTAAATGTAGTTAATCTTAGCCTTAGTTCTCCTTAAAACTTATGTGATTTGATCAAGGTGATAGAGTAATAAAGATTGGGCTGGCATAGGAAATATCTGTGTGCAGAGATTGAAATTGTATGCACATATCAAAATGTTCTGCACATTTATAGGTATTAAACTTGCATAAGAACAACACTGCATAGTCATGTTAAACAAGAAAAATACCACTTTTAAGGTACTTAAGAATTAAGAATACTTGAGAAAATGTGTGCAGCTAAGGTTGTATTTTTAAACTACATTATCTGATTCAATTGCATTTATAATAGACTTATTAAGAGCCTTTAGAATAAAGGAAAAGGATACTGAAATTAGAGTTGAAGAAATAGGTTTGAAACTTTGCTGTTTCATGATTTTTGTATGACATTTTTTGTGATTTAAATAAATTTTAAAACATTTCTTCATATTTAATGTGAGAATTAAATCAAATAAATTGAGAAAACCTAATAGATTTGTTCAACATGTATTTATAAAATGAATAAATGAATATATATGATATATGTATATGAAAAACAATTTTAAAGGTAGACTCTTAATATTACTTATGCTGAGTGTCTCTAAAAGTTAAATCTTGATATGTCTTAGAGTAAATGCTTCACATTTCTGGAAAAAAATAGGGTATTGTAATCATCCAGTGAATTATTTTTGCATTGAATATTTACAAGATATAATTCATTTAAATTTAAGCATTTTTCCTGGGCAAGTCTCCATTTTCCTTTGCATATTCATACTCACAAAAGCTCATTCTGTTAAAGCTTAGATGTAGTATCTGTTACTTTAGGGGTCAGCTTCAAAGGCACTTTTAGTGACAGTAACTAGGGATGTTAGGATCTTAGCCCCAACCAATTTCAACAAACATAAGGTAGTGGTATCAAGAAATCAATTCAAATGATACTGTCATATAATGAGAAATTATCTTAAAAGTGATACTCTGACTATATAAAAAGTTTAAAGAGAAATATTAAAAACCTGAAGTTTATTATAAAAAAATAACATTAGCCGATATTGAAAATAAAAGGAAAAATAAAGTCTACAGGGAGGTAAATGTTAATTTTTTCTTTCCAGGTTTTTATTTAAATTCCAGTTAGTTAACATAGAGTGTAATATTAGTTTCAGGAGTAGAATTTAGTGATCCATCACTTCCATACAACACCCAGTACTCATCGCATATGTGCACTCCTTAATCCTCATCACCTATTTCACCTATCTCCCCCACCAATCTCCCCTTGATAGCCATCAGTTTGTTCTCTATATAAGAGTCCTTTTCTTGGTTTGTTCTCTGTCTATCCTCTATGATTGTTTTGTTTCTTAAATTCCACATACAAGTGAACTCATATGGTATTTATCTTTCTCTGACTGACTTATTTTGCTTAGCATAATGCTCTCTAGCTCTATCCACGTCCTTGCAAATGACAAGATTTTATTCTTTTTTATGGCTGAATAATACTCCTAATAATACTATATATATATCTTTATCCATTCATCAGTTGATGGACATTTGGGCTATTTCCATAATTTAGCTGTAGTAGATAATGCAGCTATAAACATTGCGGTGCATGTATTCCTTTGAATGGGTATTAGTATTTTTGTATTCTTTGGGTAAATACTTAGTAGTGTAATTGCTGGATTGTAGGGTAGTTCGATTTTTAAATTTTTGAGGAACCTCCATACTGTACTGCTTTCCAGAGTGGCTGCACCAGTTTGCATTCCCACCAATAGTGCAAGAGGATTCCCCTTTCTTCACATCCTTGCCAACACCTGTTGTTTCTTGTTTGTTTGGGTTTTTTTAGCTATTCTGACCGGTGTGAGGAGGTGATAGCTGATTGTAGTCTTTAGTTTTATTTCCTACTGGGAGGTAAACAAAAAAAATCATAAAGGGTGATAGAAAGAAAAATTCACCAAAGTATTTCATTTTTAAAAATTTCATTTAAGCATTTTGTTTACCAAGGCTCTTAAAAGGCAGACCTTATTTAACATTTCCATGAAGTGTCAGTGTCTGTATCTTTACATATTCCCAACAAATTTCCTCTTCTAGTACAAACCGGGCTTAAATCATATAAACTGGGAGGAGGGAGCTCCATGGTATTTAATTCAACCCGCTGATTAAACTAAACCTCAAGTTAAATGAAGTTATTTTTCTGCTCAATACTTTCCAGTGGCTTATCATAACACTTTTAAGGAAAGGCAAAGTCCTCAAAGTAGCTTGCAAATCCCTATATACACATTTTTCCTTCAGGCATTACAGAAATTTTTGGCATAAAGATCATATTCTCTATCTTAATTAGGTACTAGTTACTTGCATAGTTACATGGGTTATGATTCAGCACACACAAAAAAAATTCAACACATTTATTTCTGTACTTTAAATTAGTATGTTTTATTATATATCTTAATAAAAGTTATATCTTAATAAAATCGAGTAGACAAAGAAGGTTGAGGAGCCCATCAAGCTCAAATATAGTTTATTTGGCATTCCTAATGAAAGGCAGAAATTCTTGAATAACAAGGTAGGAGGTATATATCAACTTATAAATGACACTGTGGATAGTTTGGAAATTGTAAGAAATTATAACAGAATAAAATTAAAGGCATGCAGTGACAGACTATTTAAATTTGTTGTATATCACTTTGATTTTTTTTTTCAGTGCTTTTATTTTCCTGGTTGCAATGATTCTAAATCTATCCTGTGTTCTGCTCCTTTCTCCTTAATTTTAGGATTTTTATATCATTCACAATGAACAGAGGAACACAGCTCTGGAAGACTCTGAATGACCTGCACTTATATAAACTCTACAAAATATGGTAGGAATTGCAATCTGACCACTCAGTAATTATTGAGACCCACTTAATAATCATGAATACTCATGACTACTCTTCTCCAATTATAACCACTAGAAGCATAGTAGCCATCTCTCAATCAATATGAAGTTCTGACTTGGGTTTAATGCAAATTTTTTGCAGTAGTCTGTTTGGAAAGTCAATCTCATCCTTGGATTTTTCTCTAGAAGTTATCCCCCCTCAAATCTGAGCTGTTAACTGAGAGTAAGAGGAAATCCTGCTCCTAGCAAGTATCATAGTAAAGAAAGAAAAAATTCAGAGAAAATATACACTCAGTCTTCTCTCTATATATATTTCCAGAGCAGTACATCTATAACATTTTCGGTTATGATGTCTTATTAGATTCATCCACATACTGGAAAAAAACTTACCTCAGGATTTAGCTATTATTGTGATACGGTTTAATTTTTACCAAAGAATTCTTCCTAAAACTTCTAAAATAAATCTTCTAAATTCTCAATGTGATTTTCTTAAGAGCAAGATCTACACATGTTATATAAGCATATAATTAAAGTTTTACTTTTCAAAAAAATGAGTGCATTTCATGGTATATTCTGATGATATTTGTTTTACTAGAAAAATCCATCTCATTCATGGTGTAAACCAGAGAAATGATGAGTTACTGCTAAACCGACTTATGTAAGAGATCTTACCTAATTATAACTGATTGCTCCCTTGGGTTTCCAGTGAAGTATGTCTAATTATTCACTGGGTATTTGGAAAATCACATTTATTTTCTTTGAGAAGGAAAGAGTAGGAAAATAAAGGAAGTTTTCCAGAGGGGGAAAGAAAGGGAGAAAAGAGTTGTGAAATTCTTTTTTTTTTTTTTTTTTTAAAGATTTTATTTTTTTTTATTTATTTGAGACAGAGAGAATGAGATACAGAGAGCATGAGAGGGAGGAGGGTCAGAGGGAGAAGCAGACTCCCTGCCGAGCAGGGAGCCCGATGCGGGACTCGATCCCGGGACTCCAGGATCATGACCTGAGCCGAAGGCAGTCGCTTAACCAACTGAGCCACCCAGGCGCCCAAGAGTTGTGAAATTCTTAAAGCCATAAAGATGGAATAAAAATTCCATCTATTTTTTTTTCATTGTTTTGCTATCCAAATATAGTAAAAGGAAAGGAGCCACTTTTCTAAGGTGGCGGTACTTCAACTGTATATCAACAGACTTCTGTAAAATTGGGAGCCACATCTTGGAATTGTGATTTCCAATGACATTTAAGGCATGTCTACCCTACATCAGAAACCACTCTAGAAGGAGGTAGGCATATAATAAGAAAAATAAGTCTATGCCATCAGAAAGGTCTACATTCTTCCCCAGGAGATTTCTATAAATAGTAGCAAGTAACAGAGCTAAAATGAGAATGGATGTCTTCCAGTTCCTAATCTCTTTTTAGGTCTATTTTACAGTCATATAGTCAAACCCACTCTTAGCACATGAAGTCATTTCTAAAGGGTAGGAATGCAGAGATGACATTACATCAAGCAATGAAAGTAGTCAGTCTACCAAAGCCCCTTTCCCCCTCCCCTTAATTGTTAAATAAGTAGTGCTCTGTTCCGTTATTAAGGATTTATTCCATGTTAACAAAGAAATAACATATCTTAAAACAACCCGGTATGAATAGCTGGAACAAATTTATAAACATCTTAATGAATTGTTTCTTTATATTATTTGATATGTCCATACTTCTTAGAATACCATCTCTTCCTACAGTCCATACTTAATAAATATTTGTTGAGTCAATTTTAAGTTTATGTTATACTGGTGGTAGAACATGGGTTCTATGAAAAGGAAGTTAATTATTTAAGGAAATGACTAGTGCCTTTTCTTTAATTAGTTTTATGAAAATAAGTAAAATCTTATATTTTCTGAATTTCAACTTATTTATAATATAAATGAGAAGCTGTACCACATCTGTAGTTATCAAAGAATACTGAGCATATGAAGCGATCTGGGAAATGTTAAAATGCATATCCTGTGGACTTTTTGTCTTCAAAACTGATTCTCTAAGATTTAGATGAAGCGTAGGTATCTGCTAATTAAATAAACATCTGAAGTGATAGTATTTCAGAATGTCTGTAGTCAAGTTTGAAAAGCGGAATTAGATGTTTCTTGAAAGCCTTTCCTAATTCTAAAATGTTATGATTTATTTTTTTAAATATTTTATTTATTTATTTATTTATTTGAGAGACAGAGAGCACAAGCAGGGGTGCAGGGAACAGAGGGAGAGGGAGAAGCAGACTCCCCATTGAGCAGGTAGCCTGACATGGGGCTCAACCCCAGGACCCCGGGATCATAACCTGAGCCGAAGGCAGCTGCTTAAATGACTGAGCCACCCAGGTGCCCCTAAAATGTTATGATTTAAAATGCACAAAAAAAATCATTGAGGAAGAGTTGTCAATCTAAATGTAATACCAGCTTCATTGTGATTTCATTAGTAAAGTCTTATTAATTAATAAACTTTATATTTTAAGAACAGTTTTGGTTAACAGGTGGAAGGACAGAGATTCCATATTCTCACTGTTCTCACACATATGCAACCTCCCCCAACTATCAATAGCCCAACCCACTGTGGTACATTTATTACAACTGATGAACCTATAATGACACACCATCACTCAAAAGTCCATAATTTATATTACATTTCACTCTTGTACATTCCATGGATTTTGACAAATGTATAATTACGTGTATCTACTATTTTACAGAAGAGTTTCACTGCCCTAAAAAATCCTCTCTGCTCCGAATCAGTAGTCTAGATATAATTAAAGCTTCATTGCAATTCCATTAGTAAACTTCATGAATCACACTTTAAGTATATCTTAAGTCTGTCTTATACACTGACATTGAAAGAATGAACTCTTTAATATATTATCCCTAGTGTTCAAAAAGTTATGCAAGAACTTGATAATTCTAATTAACCCACCTTATCTTTTACCATATAATAATAGTGACATATAGAAATTGAATATCAAATAGTGAAGTCAGTTCACTAGACTTAACACATCAGCTCCTTATTTCAAGTATTTTTTTTTAACTGCAGAAGCTTGAAACCACCAAAAAGAACAACTATCACTTTTTGCTCACATAAAATGTTTTTAATTCTCAAAATTGTCTCAGGTGTTCTATAAACATTTTCTCTGGTTTTCTAGGAAATTACATCCAGTGTATTCCAATTAATTGCTAAATTGAAATAGCTTGGAGTTTACTAATTGTGGAGATCACAGAGG
This sequence comes from Neomonachus schauinslandi, assembly GCF_002201575.2. NCBI lineage: Eukaryota > Metazoa > Chordata > Mammalia > Carnivora > Phocidae > Neomonachus > Neomonachus schauinslandi. Next base: position 94,932,396 of record NC_058408.1, read on the forward strand.
TCCAGCAGCTTGCTCATGGCTCCTAAGCAATTTCATTGCGCCCTGGCTATCAGCTGGATAATGTTACAGCTTATCTAAAAGTCAACAATTCTTAGTCACCCTCAATTCTTCTTTTGATATATTAGTAAATAAACTGTCAGGAAACAGGGATATCTGTAAGTAAAATAACAATCTTTAGTACCTTCTTACCATTTTCTCTCCCTTTCACACCCTGATCTTTCCCCTATTTTATTACTCATTGCCATATTGTAAAGTAAGCCTATATTAAATTTAACCTAAGGATACTATAGATACTTAGGATATTAAAATATAGTAGTTTTGACAGCTCTCTAATCATAGTGAGATTATATACTCATAATCTGGAAACATGGTATGAGTATACTCACATGAAAAATGAGAATCTGGGGCTTTGTTATCTTTTATAGCAGAAACACACTATTCAGAACAGTTGGTCCTAACATCAGATTGACTATATTCATTTCTTAGTTCCATCCCTTGATTGCTTTTTACACTTGGGTAAATGGTTTCCATCTTCTCTGATTCAGTTTTATCATCAGTATAAAGGACATGATCATAATAGTACATAGCTCATTAAGTTCTCTGGTATAAAATTAGTTAGCATACATAAAATCTCTGCTTGTCCTATCATTTTATAAATTATAGCTAATACTGTTAATTTACTCAAAAGTTAAGAGAAACCACAGTTTGTTGCTTTGCAAGTTTCAATAATTCACTATGGAATTAGAGCTCACTTTATAATGTGTACGTTGAATATAGGGTTGTGGATACCCTCTGAAGTGCAGGTTACAATTAAATTGCTAATTATAGAGCACTGCTAAAGGTGTGCTGTATGAAGTCTTCTATTATCAGTTCTATTCTGGGTTTTTACTGTCAGTTCCAGTCCCTCTAAAAGAGTTGAAGTCAGCCTTTATTTTAAAAGTGCTTTAAACACTTCACTGAAATAATTTAATGTATTGGTATTAATGGAATTCTCATGATACAGAAGAATAAATGGGCTGGCTGTTAAGAATATTGAAAGAATTAGGGGCAGTGGATTTAAAACACCCTCTTCAACTTTCCTCAGATATTATAAATGTAACCATTAATATGCAGTTTCCTACTAAAGTTCAGCATACTTAAAAGATCTTTGTTCCCTTTTTATGATTTAGAAATGGTAGTTAAAATATGTTGAAAGAATAAGCCTTGGTTTTTTTTTTTTTTATATTATGAAAGCACTCTGAAATCTTAACTGAGACAGTATTTCCTATACCTCTAAATTACCTATTTAATTTAAGACAGGAAGAAATTGGCATACAGAACTGTATAAAAGTGTCAGTAAATGTTAGAGTGTTTTTTCTGAAGTCTTTCCAGTATATAATCAATACGTATGTATACGTTAGGTTGCTTTGGGAGAATACCTTAGAACTCTATCTCAAAATAATAAACACAACTTATTACATATATACTGTATGTGAGACTACAAAATGTTTTAATCTTATCTAATATCTCCATAACCAGTGCTGAGTTGTGTAATAGAGTTAACATCAGCATCACCCCCATCTACATTCTCCTCAGTTCAAGAAATACTAAGTTTCACTGAATTCGCTTGCATGTGTAGTTCTGACCTAGAGTCTGAAATGAGAAATCCTGTCTGAGACAGGAGCAGTCACTCCGTTTTTTTCCTTCAACCTCCACCACCATCACTGCCAACATCCAAACCCTAGGCAACATCTGACTTTAACTTACTCTATAGACTTCCCTATACTGGACATTTCCTATATTGGAATCATGTAATGTGTGGTCTTCTGCAATGGCTTTTTTCACTTAGCACACTGCTTTCAAGGTCCATCTTTTTATATCATATATCAGTATTTCACTCATTTGTATTACCAAGTAATATTCTATCATATAGATATACTGTATTTTATTTATTTATCAACTAACGGACACTTGGGTTGTTTCTACTGGCTTCTTTCATTTAGCATATTATTTTTTAGGTTCATTAAAATAAACAAACAAAAACATCAAAAATTTTGTAGCAGCAGTTTAGTGTCAGTGGTCCATTCCTAACTGTCGGCTGAGTCATATTCTATTGTACGGATACCACATTTTACTTTCCTGTTTATCAGTTGATGAACATTTGGATTATTTTCATTTTTTGATTATTATAATTAATGCTACTACATACATTCTCATAATGTGCTTGTGTGGACATGTTTTATCTTGGTTAAATTCTTAGGGGTAAAATTATTGGATCACATGGAAAATTTATGTTTGACTTTTTAAAAAACTGACAAATTATTTCTTAAAGTGGCTTTTATGTTTTAACTTCCTAGCCGAGCTACATGAGGATTCCAGTTTTTCTACTTCTTTGCCAATACTTGTTCTCATCTGGATTTTTATTATAGTCATTCTATTGGGTAACTAGTACTATTTCATTGTTGTTTTAATTTGCATTTCCTTAATGACTAATAATGGTGAGCCTTTTAATGTGCTTATTGGCCATTTGTGCTCCTTCTTTGATAAAATATATATTTAAATATTATGCCATTGTTAAATTGGTTACTTTATCTTCTTACTTTTCAAGTAGTAAAAATTATTACATATCCTGTATACAATTTCTTTGCCAAATATATGATTTGAAAATAGTTTCTCCATCTCTGTTACTTGTGCTTTCATTTTCTAAATGATGTTTTTTGAAGGAAAGAAGTTTTCAATTCTGATAAAGTCTAATTATCATTTTTTTCTTGTGTGGATTATTTTGGTATTATAACTAAGAATTACTGTCTACCCAAGGACATGAAGATTTCCTCTTATTATTTTCCACAATTTTTTTTTATAGTTACACACTTACATTTAGACCTTTAATTCATTCATTTTTTTTTATGTTATGTTAGTCACCAGACAGTACATCATTAGTTTTTGATGTAGTGTTCCATGATTCACTGTTTGCATATAAGACCGCTTGCCCCATGTAATACATGCCCTCCTTAATACCCATCACCAGGCTCACACATCCCCCCAATCCCCTCCCCTCTAAAACCCTCAGTTTGATTCCTGGAGTCCATAGTCTCTTATGCTTTGTCTCCCCGCCTGATTCCCCCCGCTTCATTTTTCCCTTCCTTCTCCTAATGTCCTCCATTTTATTCCATATGTTCCACAAATAATTGAAACCTTATGATAGTTGTCTTTCTTTGTTTGACTTATTTCACTTAGCATAATCTCCTCCAGTTCCATCCATGTTGATGCAAAGGTTGGGTATTCATCTTTTCTGATGGCTGAGTAATATTCCATTGTATATATGGACCACATCTTCTTTATCCATTTGTCTGTTGAAAGGCATCTCGGCTCCTTCCATAGTCTGGCTATTGTGGACATCACTGCTATGAACACTGGGGTACATATGGCCCTTCTTTTCACTACATCTGTATCTTTGAGGTAAATACCCAGTAGTGCAATTGCTGGGTCATAGGGTAGCTCTATTTTTAAAATTTTGAGGCACCTCCACACTGTTTTCCAAAGTGGTTGTACCAACTTGCATTCCCATCAACAGTGTAAGAGGTTTCCCCTTTCTCCACAACCTCTCCAACATTTGTTGTTTCTTGCCTTGTCAATTTTTGCCATTCTAACTGGTGTAAAGTGGTATCTCAATGTGGTTTTGATTTGAATTTCCCTGATGGCTAATGATGTTGAACATTTTTTCATGTGTCTGTTAGCCATTTGTATGTCTTCTTTTGAGAAGTGGCTGTTCATGTCTTCTGCCCATTTTTTTTACTTGATTATTTGTTTTTTGGGTGTTGAGTTTGAGAAGTTCTTTATAGATTTTGGATACCAGCCCTTTATCTGTAGTGTCATTTGCAAATATCTTCTCCCATTCGATGGGTTGTCTCTTTGTTTTGTTGACTGTTTCCTTTGCCAGTACAGCATGGTACTGGCACAAAAACAGACTCAGAGATCAATGGAACAGAATAGAGAGCCCAGATATGGACCCTCAACTCTATGATCAAATAATCTTCAACAAAGCAGGAAAAAATATCCAATGGAAAAAAGACGGTCTAATAAATGGTGCTGGAAAAATGGGACAGCTATATACAGAAGAATGAAACTCGACCATTCTCTTACACCATACACAAGGATAAACTCTAAATGGATGGAAAACCTCAATGTGAGATAGGAATCCATCAAAATCCTAGAGGCAGTAAATTTTTTGACATCGGCCACAGCAACTTCTTTCAAAACACGTCTCCAAAGGCAAGGGAAACAAAAGAGAAAATGAACTTTTGGGACTTCATCAAGATAAAAAGCTTCTGCATAGCAAAGGAAACATTCAACAATTCATTCTTAATTAATTTTCTATATGGTATTAGATACAGGTGTCATATTCATTTTATTTTATTGTATTCTATTTATTTTGAAAAGTATATTTATTTGGATGAAGTTACATAATTTTCCTAGCACCATCCAAGGAAATGACTATCTTTTCCCCATTGAATTATTTTTGCACCTTTTCCAAAGGTCAATTGATCATAAAAATGAAGTTTATTTCTAGACTTTTAATTCTGTCCCATTGGACTATATGCCTTTCTTAGTGCCAATAACATGATGTTGATTACTATGGTTTTACACTTTTTATTTCCTTTTATCATTTAATATATCATGACCATCATCTCAGGCCAATATTTATGATTTTGAATAGCTTAATAAGGCTTTCTGAAAGTTTTATAATAATAAACAGAATGAATAAGTTATACTTTTTTCAAATGGTCCCCTTGGGGTTCATAAAGGTAGTTTCCTATATTTTCTTTTAAAATCTTTATTGCTGGGTATTCAGATGTAGTTTATAACATTTGGAATTGATTTTTTTCATAGTGTAAATTAGAGGAACAATAATTTTCACATGAATATATAAATGTCTCCAAATCATTACTTGAAAAGACTATAGATTATTCATTGCTCTGTAGTATAAACTTTGTCATAAATCTATTGCTTTAGATCTTTGATTCATTAAACTTCTATTGTTTTATTTTTTGAACTCATGTACATCTTTTGTTAAATTTATTTCTAGGTACTTGATATTTTTCATTATTGAAAATTATATATTTTGCTTGGTAGTTCACTTCTGAATATTGCATTCTTAATCAGAAACCTTGCTAAACATTCCAATTAATTTTAAAATTTAAGTTTTAAACTCAATTGAATTTTCAAACATATACAATCCTACCATCAATGAACATTTGGAGATTTTGTATTCCCAATCTCTATATTTTTCAATTATTTCAGTGCTTTATAGCATTTCCCAATATTGATAAAAGTGGTAATTTTCAGTATCTTTTCTTGTCCCTGATTGCATATGGAAAAATTTCAATGTTTCACTTCCAGTATGGCGTTTTCCATTTGTTGTTGTTGTTGTTATTGTTATCATTATTGCTATTTTTCTTTCTTTGTTTCTGTTGTTCCAATTAAGAAATTTTCTATTCTATTGAGGGAAGAATTTTATTAAAAATTTTTTCTATCTATTTAGATAATCAAATGATTTTTCTTCTTTAGTCTAGTAATATGATGCAACTTGTTGATTACCTTTTTTAAAGATAAATCTTGGTAATGTTGTTGAATTCTATTTATATATTGGTGCCTTATGTTTGCTAATATTGTACTAAGGATTTTTTAATCTAGTATTTTTTTCATTTAATTCCTCTGTAATTGTCCATTATTGGTCAGTTTTAGTATCAAGGTCATGATTGCCATACAAAATAAGTTAATGGGTGTATTCTCAATCTAGTCTCTGAAAGAATTTAAGATTTGAATTATGTTCTCTTTAAATGCTTATATTTCCCTAATGAAGATGTCTGATCATGGAGTTTTCACTATGGTAAAATATATAATTATTAATTTGAAGCCTCTGTTATGTATAAGATTATATAAATTGCTGGTTTGTTTTTATGTGTACATTTGCTGGAGTAAGTTTGCATATGATATCTTATTCTCCTCTTGTCCACTGGGTCTAAAGCACTGAAGATTCCTTATTTATATAAGTAATAAGACCTGTTTCTCTCTCTTTATTTAGCTCATTAGGTTTGCCAGAGTCTTTTCAATTTGTGGGTCTTTTCAAAAAAGCTAATATTTAACCTTGTTGATTCTCTCTATTGTGTATTTCTTTTCTTTTTTTTTTTAAAGATTTTATTTATTTATTTGAGAGAGAGAATGAGAGAGAGAGAGCACATGAGAGGGGGGAGGGGCAGAGGGAGAAGCAGACTCCCTGCTGAGCAGGGAGCCCGATGCGGGACTCGATCCCGGGACTCCAGGATCATGACCGGAGCCGAAGGCAGTTGCTTAACCAACTGAGCCACCCAGGCGCCCAAGTGTGTATTTATTTTCTATTTTACTAATTTCTGTTCTATCTTTTTTATTCTTATGGTTTTACTTGCTTTGTATTTATTTTACTATACTTTACCTAATTTCTTAAAATGGATATTTAACTTTCCTTCTTTGCCCTTAAGTTTTTCTGCCTTCTTCAATCACTGGATTACACTGTTTAATAATAGTTGAATTTTCCCACTATGATTGTTAATTTGTCTACTCTTTTGTAATTCTACTCATTTTTGTTTTGTATACTTTGAAGCCATATATTTGGGCACATATATATTTAGATTTGTTGTATTATCCTGGTAAATTAAACATTTTGTTTTTGTGAAATAGCCCTCATTATCCCTGCAATATTCTTTAAGCCTTCTATATAAAGGGGGAAAACAATTATGGACACAATGGGTCACACCATCCCTAAAGTTCCTTCTTTACTTTATACCCAATGTTATTGACACTTGTAGCTTTCAACATCCAATTATATTTATTGTTGGTCCTTCTCATCTGTGTCATGGAGCAGGAAACCTTCTATGTTCTCTAACAAAACTATTACAAGATAGAGAGCGTGCTTGAGTAAAGATCATAGAATCTCATGATTTTACTTACTCCTGTGATTAGAACTTATATAAACTAGTAAAAGGCTGAGAAATTAGTGTATTAAGTAACTTGTCTCTTGGGGATGAACAGCCTAAATCCTATTTTGTACTTTGCTGTCTTTGTAATTATTTAAAAAAAAATCCAGTCTTCACAGATAAAGAACATTTTGTTAGTTGGAATGGATTTTACCTTAGCTCATCAGAAATAAAAAACAAAACAAACAAACAAAAAAACAATATCTGACAACCCTAAAATGCTCCTTAGAACTCATGAAATATATATCTATGTGTATCCATAATGGTTGTATTATTCAATTATCTAGCTTTAATTTTTTAACCTGATGAAAAAGGCTATATTTAGAATGCTACTAGAACTCATATTTTAAAGGATTCCAGCTAGGGATAGTTCCCCTAAATGGAACATTAATGTGTATCATCTTCATTGGAAAAAGTAAGTTAAAAAGAGGAAATGAGAAGACATTGCCACAAAATTTGTGAGGCTTCATGGGACAGAGCCTATCTCTAGCTACTCCCACAACTTAATTCTTCTATGCACTAGAACAACTCTATTTCTTTGGCCCAAATCTATCAACACATTTTTAAGATATGAAATGAAAAGTGTTCGTAGGAGAATACTGAATTTCTATGACTTGGCATTTAGCAATCATGACTGTGCTTGCTTCACTGCTTTTAAGTAATTTAAATGTATATAAATCAGAATATACAGCTGATATGAATCTAAAATTTTGTTAGGGAATCTACAGGGGCTTCTTAGTGAATTTAAAGAATTCATGGAAAATGAGAAAAGTACTGCAGCCAAAAAACAGAAAATAGCCTATGCAGGTTGAATTAATCTTGTCACTGAATTATTATACTAGTTTCTTTAAACTTAGCTGAAATGTGAAATAGCAAATCTGGATGGTTCTTACTTACTTATAGTTGTTATAATTATAGTTATAGTAGTGTTTATTGAAAAATAAATGGAAAAATGAAGTTACAAAAGTATGAAAAAGAAGAAATAATGACTGAAAAATCAAAAGCAGATAATACTGTTCATATTTAATAAAATTTTAGTCTCAGTCTCAGTAATGTTTTGTGTGTGTGTAATTTTACCACGCCTAAAATTAATCCTTTGTCCCTTTACCCAATTTATTAAATTTGTCATTAAAATTCTTAAAATCTTTCAAGGTGAGTGCCAGGAAGATAGTGGAGTAACGTTCCACATTTACAACTAGATATCACTCATTCATCCAAGTCAACAAACCAGACAGCAATCCAAAGACACATCTGAGAAGTTAGGAAGGGCAGAAACAGTGGTGCGGAGCTGCCCACAGAGGGGAGGGACCTGATGTCACAGAAAGATAAAAGCACCCAGGAGCCCATGCAGGGAAAACAGCAACCCCATAATGTCTGGCCTTGCAAACCAGATGGGCTGAATTCTGTGAGTTTGTATAACCAGTGGGACTTACAGCCCGGAGCTTTAAAAATCAGCTGACTCAGCACTGGGCTAGCTGGGAAGGCAAGTGGTAGTGGGGGTCCCCACCTTTAAAGACACAACAGCCTGAGGAGAGGCAACATACAAGTGACAACTCATGCGCTGGAATTTCAAATATTGTTAAGAAGACTATACTACTTAAAGCAATCTATATGTTTCATGCAATCCCTATGAAAATACCACCAGCATTTTTCACAGAACTAGAACAAACAATCCTAAATTTTATAGGGAGCCACAAAAGACTCTGAATAGCCAAAGCAATTTTGAAAAAGAAAATCAAAGCTGGAGGCATCACAATTCCAGACTTCAAGTTAAATTACAAAGCTGTTGTATTCAAAATAGTATGGTACTGACACAAAAATAGACTCATAGATCAATAGAATAGAACAGAAAACCCAGAAATAAACCTGCAATTATATGGTCAAGTAATCTTTCACAAAGCAGGAAAGAATATCCAATGGGAAATAGATAATCTCTTCAATAAATGGTCTCAGGAAAGCTGGACAGCAACATGCAAAAGAATGAAACTTTTCCACTTTCTTACACCATACACAAAAATAAACTCAAAATAGATTAAAGACCTAAACATGAGACCTGAAACTGAAAATCCTAGAGGAGAACACAGGCAGTAATTTCTCTGACATCAGCCACAGTAACATTTTTCTAGACATGTCTCCAGAGGCAAGGGAAATAAAAGCAAAAATAAACTAGTGGGATTACATCAAAATAAAAAGCTTCTGCACAACAAAGGAAACTATCAACAAAACTAAAGGCAGACTACTGAGTGGGAATGACATATCTGATAAAGGCTAGTATCCAAAATACATAAGAACTGATACAACTCAACACCCCCAAACCAAATAATCCAATTAAAAATGGATGGGGGGTGCCTGGGTGGTTCAGTCAGTTAAGTGTCTGGCTCTTGGTTTCAGCTCAGGTCATGATCTCAGGGTCATGAGATCAAACCCCGAGTTTGGCTCCATACTCAGCTCAGAGTCTGCTTGGGATTCTCTCTCCCTCAAATTTGCCCCTGCCCCTGCTTATGTTTCTCCCCCTGCCAAAAAGAATAACTAAAATCTTTTAAAAAATGAGTGGAAAACATGAACCAACATATCTCAAGAAGACATGTTGATGGCCAACAGACACATAAAAAGATGCTCACCATCACTCATCATCAAGGAAATGCACATCAAAACTGCAATGAGATATCACCTTACACCTGTCAAAATAGCTAAAATCAAAAACACAAAAACAGCAGTGTTGGCAAGAATGTGAAGAAAATGGAACCCTTGTGCACTGTTGATGGGAATACAAACTGGTGTAGCCACTGTGGAAGACAATATAGAGGTTCTTCAAAAAGTTAAAAATAGAACTACCCTGTGATCCATTAATCACACTACTGGGTATTTACCCAAAAAATACAAAAATTCTAATTACAAGGGATACGTGCCCTCCTATGTTCATAGCAGCATTATTTACAATATAGCCCAGTTATGGAAGCAGCCCACGTGTCTTTCAATAGATGAATGGATAAAGAGGTAGTATATATACACAATGGAATATTATTCAGCCATAATAAGAATGAAATCTTGCCATTTGCAACAACATTGATGAAACTAGACAGTATAATGTAAAGTGAAATAAATCAGTAAGAGAGAGACAAATGCCATATGATTTCACTCATCTGTGGAATTTAAGAAACAAACAAAAAATGAGTAAAGGAAAAAGAGAGAGAGAGAAAGAAATCAAGAAACAGACTCTTAGCTACAGAGAACAAACTGATGGGGGTCAGAGGGGAGGTGGGCAGGGGGATGGGTAAAATAGGCAATGGAGAGTAGAGAGTGCACTTGCGGTGATGAGCACTGGATGTATGGAATTGTTGAATCACTATATTTTGCACCTGGAACTAATATAGCATTTTATGTTAACTCATACTCTATTCTAAAATTTAAAATTAATAATAGTAATAATAATAATATTAATAATAATAAAAACTTTCAGGGTGTTTCTATTACTTTCATCACAATAATTAATGTTTTATTGTTTGTGTATGAATATGTGTATAAATGCATTCACAACTTTGCCAGTATTCCTGTATTTCCAGGAATATTGCCAGAATTTTGCCAATACAGAATACTGTATATCCAGTATTTCCTTTGGATATTGTTATTCTTATTTTCCTTCAACTAATTAGAAAGTTGTACCATCTTTTTCTATTCTAAAAATTACATGTGAGATAAAATTACTAGCACAAATCTTATGAACATTCTTTTTTTTTAAAGATTTTATTTATTTATATGAAAGGGAGAGATAGAGAGAGAATGAATAGGAGAGGGGCAGAGGGAGAGGGAGAAGGAGACTCCTCCCTGAATAGGGAAGCCGGATGCAGGGCTGGATTCCAGGACCTTGAGATCATGATCTGAGCCGAAGGCAGCCACTTAAGCGACTGACCCACCCAGGTGCCCCTCTTATGAACATTTTTAAGAATTGTGTTTCAGTGTGATTTCCAGAAAAGTTATACTAAGTTTCACTCCCACCAACAATATCTAAAAATGATTAAACCATTGTCCTTTTGCAGAATGGAATTCAATTATTATTTGTAATCCTATTGTATACAAAATGCATTTGTAGATCAAATGTTAATCTTCTTTTTTTTTAAGATTTTATTTATTTATTTGAGAGAGAGAATGAGATAGAGAGAGAGAGCATGAGAAGAGGGAGGGTCAGAGGGAGAAGCAGACTCCCCGCCAAGCAGGGAGCCTGATGTGGGACTCGATCCCGGGACTCCAGGATCATGACCTGAGCCGAAGGCAGTGGCTTAACCAACTGAGCCACCCAGGCGCCCCTAATCTTCTGTCTTTTACCGGTGATTGTGTTAGACACTAGAGATATAATTAGTAGACCGATATGGCATGGACTCTGAGTTTCTGAAATTTACACTAGAATGAAGAAGATGGAAGTGAATCAAACAATCCCATAAATAAATAAATGTAAAATTACAACTGTGGTTAGTGCTATGAAGAAGGTAATTTGAGATCATAACAGGGAAGTCAAAGCTCCTTTGTGGCTTATGTAAAACTGCCTTGGAGACATGTACAGTGAACTTAGAGCTAAAGGAGGAGTAAAGGCTACAGGGCAAAAGAGAATAGAGGTGTTCTTGGAAGAAAATGTGTAAAACGCTCTGTTGTAGGAGAAAGCATTGTTTTTAGGCAGCAAGACCAGTGCACTTGAAACAGAGAGAGCAAGATTTGACAATTTTGATGCATCTCTTTCTGGAGAGATAGGTCAATATAAAAAAAATAGATATTATTTAACTCCTTTTCTTGAATCAAAATGAGAAACAATTGAAGGGATTTAAATACAAAATGACAATATCTGATGTGACTTTTAAAAAAATGTTTTTTCTTGTTTTTGTTTTGTTTTATTATAATGGGAAAACAGATTGAAAGAAGCCTTTGTGGTTTCATGGAAACAAAGAAGTTCTTTGACATAAAAGGTGGAAATATTTGGTGATATGTTTGATGAGGGTGGGGATGTCTTGTGAATTCAAGGATGACTCTGTTTTCTGGATTTTATCATAAGATGGATACAGATAAGTAGGAGGACAAGTTTTGTGAGTGATAGCATCATAGAATTCATTTGGATGTGTTTGGGAAAAAAACAACTTTCAAATTTGCTTTTTTATATCCATGCATAATTTAAAACATAAAGGACACTCCTCAGCAGGAGATACAAAAATGAGGGCCATGTGTGTAATAACTGAACTCATGGATACAAATACATTTATTTAGGGAGGGTTTAGAGATGAGTAGAGTGGACCACAAGGCAAAATAGTAAATAATGACGACACATGTAGTTTACCATTTTGCATCTTTTCTTGAGAAAATGTCTTAGGGCCTTTGTTCATTTTTCTATTGAAGACTTAATGATTTACTTAACAATTTTTATGTGTGTTTGAATGTTTTAACAATTATATTTAGATCAATATTTGTTTCTAACTTGCTGTTTATTTAATTATAAAGTGCATATTTTGGGGCACCTGGGTGGCTCAGTTGGTTAAGCGTCTGCCTTCAGGTCAGGTCATGGTTTCAGGGTCCTTGGATGGAGTCCCACATCAGACTCTCTGCTCAGCAGGGAGTCTGCTTCTCCCTCTTTCTCTCTCTCTCTCAAATAAATGAATAAAATATTTTTAAAAATAAAGCCCATATTTTCTTTAAAGTGCCCAAGTATTAAAATTTTATGAAGTCATATCTTTTGTCTTTTATTATTTTAACATGTATTATGTATTAAGCTTTTTATTTGCCTTACATTATTTTACCGATGGTTAGAAAAAATTTCTTTATTAATGCTTACATAAACATTCTCTTTTCATCCTAAATTTTCCCATTACTTGGTTTGTAAAATGCATGATGTGAAATACGAATCTTATTTATTTGATATTAATTACCAAATGTCTACCCGATTCTCTCAACTCAATATGTTGAGTAATCTACTTCTTAGCCACAGTTTTCTTTCTACATTTTATTCATATGAAGCTTTTAGACATATTAAAATTGTTCTAAATGATCTCTTTTGTATCACTGATTCTGTTTGTCTGTTTTTCCATTTACCTTATCACTTTTAGGAGATGAATGTTCTTTGAATTGTGTGTATATCGTGTGTGTGTATACAATTTTTCTCAATGTTACTTTTAGTAAAGGCTATATTAAAGGAACAGATAGCTCTACAAATGGAAAAATTTGAAGCAGCTTGATCAATTGACTGTATTTGTAGCCTTTAATATTCTATTTGTTAAAAAAGTAAAATAGGCAATATTTAGATTTGATAAAGATACAGCAGAAAATATGATTTATTAAATCTTCAAAATTATCATAAAAATTTAAATACACTAAAAACCAAGCAAAAGAAGCTTTCATTTATCCAAAATTTTTGGAGGATGTGCATGTTCATGAATAAATTTGCTGTTACTGTGTAATTTCTGATAAACAGAATTGCATGTGTGCTTATATAGTGAGTTCTTTAAATCACTCATGGCATCAAATTAGATTTATACTTAAGAAAATTTTTGAAAGAAATACCTTCTGTCTTTTAAAATTGATTTTCCAGGCAGCAGACATGAATAGACATTTCTTCAAAGAAGACATACAGATGGCTGACACATGAAAAGATCCTCAACATCACTCATCATCAGGGAAATTCAAATCAAAATTACAATGAGATATCACCTCACACCTGTCTGGTGGCTGAAATCAACAACACAGGAAACAACAGATGTTGACAAGGATGTGGAGAAAGGGGAACCCTCTTACGCTGATAGTGGGAATGCAAACTAGTGAAGCCACTCTGGAAAGCAGTATGGAGTTTCCTAAAAAAGTTAAAAATAGAACGACCCTATGATCCAGCAATTGCACTACTATTTACCCAAAGAATACAAAAATACTGATTCAAAGGGATGCATGAAGCCTGATGTTTATAACAGCATGAATGGGTAAAGAAGATGTGGCATATATACCCAATGGAATATTAGTCAGCCATAAAAAAGAATGAAATATTGCCATTTTGCAATGCCATGGATAGAGCTAGAATGTGTTATGCTAAGTGAAGTAAGTCAGTCAGAGAAAGACAAATACCATATGATTTCACTCACAGGTGGAATTTAAGAAACAAAACAGATGAAAATATGGGGAAAAATAGGGAAGGCAAACCAAAAAACTGATTTTTAACTAAGGAGAACAAACTGAGGGTTGCTGGGAGGGGAGGTGGTGGGGGATGAGTTAAATGGGGTGGTGGGTATTGAGGAGGTCATTTGTGATGAGCACAGGATGATGTATGGAAGTGCTGAATCACTATATTGTACACCTGAAACTGATATTACACTGTATATTAATTAACTAGAATTTAAATAAAAACTTGAAACAACAACAAAAACACAAAAAAATAAGTAAACAAACAAAAAGTCACTGGGAAATCTTCCCTAACTGGAAATAGATGACAAAAATACACCTTTGCTTAGGAGTGAACTGCCTTTGTCTCATGTTAAATTATCCAATCAAAATCATGGAAACTTTCATGTCTAATAAAGAGTCCCCAGTGGATTAAAAAAAAAAGTGATTTTGCTTTACAGTCATGAAATTAATATTTATTAACAAACTAGTTTATTTTAACATTTTTCAGATGATTTAGTTCTTTTAATTTTATTTAAAGCAGTTTACTAACCAAAACAAAAGAGCATTTAATCAGTTAAGTGAAAGAAACTTTCATGTTTATCTTTAAATTTATCGGAGAAATTAATTGGCTTCTGTTTGTTTTTTTTTTTTTTTTTGGACAGTTGTGGTGTTCATATAAACCCAGATTTTCCCCCTTCTTTAGTTCTATACAGTATAAAATGAAATATTTTGTTCAAACTTTATGAATATTTAGATTTTACATGCCTTGCTGTATTAATTTTAAGCAAAAAGTGATTAATGCTAAGGGAATTAAGTTTACAAAACAACTAAAAATGAACATCTTATTATAGTCTTTAATCTCACTCAAACTATATTCTTTATTTCAGAATCCAATTACTTTTCCAAACTGAATGATATATTTTAGAATAAGCTTTAATTTTGTTTTATTGTTTCATGATATTTCTAACTGTTCTGCCTTCAAAACATTCAGGAAAAAAGGAATTTCCAGGGTATAATCAGTCTTTTTCAAGTCTATAATCTTATAAATTACCCTCCCACATTCTATTTTAGAGAAATATTTTCAGAAATGAATAATTTTTCTCTAACTTCAGTTTTGAAGAGTGAGGATTTTTGGTAACTGAATGGTGGCCAAGAATGTCTTTCCTGAAGTTAGTAATGTGATTGTCATTACCTATAAAAGTCCAGTGACAACTTCCCTATGCCCTCACAATTCTCTGTGAGTTGAATCAAAACTCAAGAATATATAATTGCTGAATAAAACACTCATCTCAAGGGAACAAGTACAGAATTTAACAGAAAATCAATGTGATCTCTTTTTGAAGGTGTCTTGGTAGTAATGATATTCAAACATAGACAGCAGGAGTTTTTACTCTGACCTCTGTAATCATTTGTAGAGTGCTTGGAATATTATAAGCATTCATACTCTAACTTAAATCTTCTAAGTTGGATTCTGTGACAGTGAATCCCAGATGTTTACAATTCTTTAAACCTCTGTTGGAGGATGATTCTAACATAGGGCAGTCATTAGTGCAAGAAAATGAGTAACACAATACAGCTAAGAATGCATTTTTTTAACTACCATTTTATAAATCCCATTGAAAATTACCTGTAATTTTATTAGAAAGTCTTAGAAGAAATAGTTATATAGAGGGAGTGTGAAAAAATTGGTGTGATAGAAAGAGTCCTAGCCTGAGTGTCAGAGGACTGCGGGTCTTCTGTTCCCATTAGGTGTCTAAATACTGCTTTGATTCTGTCTCCCAATCCATAAACACAAGAGCATACTAGATAATATAGTAGACATGTGTTTGCCTTCTCACATCCACCTTTCCCCTTCCCTTCCCCAATAGCTTTAGCCATCTCTGACAGTCTGCATAGTTCTGAGGCAGTTTACCCTGCTATCAGCTCAAGGGGCATGGTATGGTATCCTTTACAAGGCAATCACTATATTCAATCTCTCCTGGCCACACATATCAGCATGAGGCCCAAGGCAGACAAGTCAGAATCAGTATGTAATATTTTGCTTCAAAATTTAGGGAAAAAGACATTCTCAACTTGTTGGAGAATATAGTGTATGTATTTAGGGCCTGGAATTGTGTCAGGCATGTTTGCTGCTATAAAAAAATTCAACTGACTAAATTTTAAAGATCTAAGGGGCTTTACTCAATGATTCATGAATTGGGCAGCATTTAATCTAGCAGATAGAAAGGAGCTCTGAGGAGCTGTGCAAAATGAAGGACTTTTATAGGCAGAAAGAAGTGGGAACAAGAATGTTTTCCTAGACAAAAGTTGGGTTGGTTGTTGCAGTTACTTTCCTTTGGGGGAGTGGAGGGGTCAGGCAGATTACCTAAGTAGTGCTGACCAGGCAATTCCTGATTGACTGGGTCATGAGTCCATTTCTGGGAGAGCCAAAACTACAACTGTTAAGTCTCAGTTTGGTGACTGGAAGCTTGTTATCTTGCTTTTAACATTACCAAGAGAGAAGTCACCCTGAGAAGAAAGCCAAAGCACAAAGAAGTACAAGGCCAAAAGAATCATAGAAAAATAGTCTTATTGATACAGTAGACCTCTCTGTAAAACTATACTTGAAACTCACCCTGCCTCTGGACCAATGACTGTCTTTTATTTTTTAAGCCAGTTGAATTTGTCTCCCTGTCAATTTTAAGTCTAGCAACTGAATTAATTTTGATATAGCAATCCTCAAGACCTCTTCTGGATTTAATATTTTTGATCTATATTTAAAATTTAAAATAATTGGTACTACATGATTTCATTTTGGTCCACATTAACCTGGAATTCTGTCAAATACATTAAAAAGTAGGCACTATGACATATCTTAAAGATTCGTAGACCAAAAAGACACATCTCCGATAAATGTGTGATCATCGGACCTTCAGGTAATGTGTCGGAAGCAATTCTGAAAATAATAAAGCAATATTTAAATATTCATTAGATATAATGAGGGTTAAGAGATTTCCAAACTTGCCAGGCTTTCACACACAGTATTTCACATCTCTCCAAAACTGTGCATATTTGAAGAACATATGTAGACATTGTTCACTCCTGATGGGCCCTGCTCACCAGTACTGAGGACTGAACTATCAACCCTGAGTTTTAGCTGGAAGTATTTGAGCACTTCTAGTCCAACACTTTGAGATTCTATGCCATTATTCCTGCAGCTAATATACCTCTGACTTTGCTAAAACTGTCCTATGTTTTGCATGGGATATAAGTCCAACTCCCAGTGTCCACCAGGGTAGTCTCAAGCTAATGATGGCTTGACACAGATAGAAAAAGGCAGCCTCTGCCTCCTGGTCTGACCAACTCTCTGGGGCAATTTGTACTCCTGAGTTCCCACTGCATCAGGTAAAGGCTAGTCTCCAATTGGGACTATGCTCTTTCTTAAGTATTTTTCCCTGCCTTACTTCATCCTTCTCCCCAGAGAGCTCTCCCTCAATGAATCATGTGAATAGGAACTCTGCATCTCAATTCAGGTTGTAGGTAACCTTGCTTCCTGTTTTCCTCTTGGTGCAAGTCTCTACCTGAGCAACTTGGCATCTTTCTAATCCCCTGAAAACTGTAACCACTACTTGCACAGCATTTTCTCTTCAGAGGCCTAGAGTTCAGATCCTGGTGACTTCTTGCCTATTACCATGCTTTCTCATGAGTATCTCTGAAGCTCCTGGTTTCTGAAATCTAATTTATCAATTGATACTTGCTCTACATCATGAAGCTGGAAGATGGGGGAATGTACTAAGAGAGACTTAGTCCAGAGGAGACAATTTTTAAAAACATTTCAATGCCAGTCTGTTCTCTTGGAAGATCTCTAGGGCTCTAATATTGAAATGATTGTAGATGTAGAGATAAAGCAATAGAAATTTAAACATAGAGATTGCTACGTCTCTATCTAAATTCATTTATTTTCCATCTATATATCATCTGTTGAGAAAGGTGTGTTCCTTCAACTTGGCTTCATATAGACTATATACGAGAATCATACTAAATGTTTGTCTCCTTGCTAAGACCTTTTTTCCAAATTACAAAGCCTCTACTTATAGATGGACTTAGAAAGCACTGAGAGCAATTACTTCTGTGGGATTCTTCATTTTTTGTTTTCTCATTGTGTTTGTGTTGCTTTCTCAACAGGACATAAGGATACAGATCCACCACATGCCATTATGCTGTGTAGCTGTACTTGCACTTTCTTCTGGTCTTGTTTCATTTAAATCCAGGATGTGAAACATTTATAGGAAGTAAATGTAGGTCAGTATAAGCAATAGCTATCCAGTCAAGTTTTTCCAAATTGAAATAATTTGTGTGGGGAAGTAGGTAGGAAAATAAGCCAACATTTGAGTGAAGTACCAGAAAGGGGGTTCAGGCATTGGAGGCAGCCACTGGAGTAGATGACCCTAATGCCCCTTCCAATGCTGAGATTCTATTATTCCCTAAAATGATAGAGTAAAATGGTGAAGATCCCAAGTGACAAAGCATTGTTATTTTTATTTTAAGTTAAATAAAATCTGAACATTTTCATCCTTTATGTTCCTGACAAATAGGAAAGATTTGGTGACATTTAAGTTTGACCCAAATTTCTTCAATCTTTTTATATTTTTTATCGTGTTTAAGATTTTTTTTCTTCTATTTCAGGAGGGACCCAGAATGTTTCTGATTACTTTCCACTTAAGAAATGATGTGCTAGTTGGTATCTTGAAAGTTCTAATAGAGTGTCTTACTAATCCCGTTGAGGTTTTTTTTGAGACAAGAGTTCACTTTTCATCAGTTCTCTTTGTTGTTACTTACATAAAACTTTGCTATCTGAAAAAAAATCTAAAATCTATACAGTTAGATTACTCTTTTTTTGTTAAACCATGGTTAATTCAACCATTATTTTCTTTTTTAAAATTAACAAAACTGAAATACAGATATATTGAATGATTTTGTGAAAAGCCACAATAAGATGGTAATGACTTAAAAAATCCAATTCATTGCTTCCAGTTACCCATCAAGTTTCTTTCTAGGATTAAAATGGGAAAGCTAAAATTCATGTAGGTTTTAAATTAGGCAAAAGACTAATAAAGTATATTTTGTATTTATAAAAAGTTATTTAACTTTTTCACATGGTGACACTTCTAAAGTTTAATTTCTACTTCTCACTTACATTTTACAGCATTTTGTTCTATAAATAAATACATATAGCACCTAAGAATAAACAACTTTCAAGATATATTAAACTAAGTAACTTTTTAAATATAAAATCCTACAATTATAACATTTCTTACAACCAATATATTATAGTAATAGGAATAATATTAATTTTTTTAATTATTTGATCATTTAGAAAATTATTTTACTTGTTCTATAATATGTCTATGATATGGATATTATTTTTCTTTTCTCCTTTTACAGATTAGTAATTAAAAACAGAATAGTTAAGAGACTGACATGAAGTTATATGAAATCACACTCAGATCCAAGTTTTCTCATTTGGCTATTCATTCATTTGTTCAAAAATCATATATATTGAACACCAATACAGTGTCAGGATGTGGACTAAGCGAGGTTATAAGAAGAACACTATATCTGTTATTTAACTGACATATACCTAGAAGTTATAGAACTTGGAAAATAGTATTTTTGTCTTCCCACAGAAAGTTTCCAGATAAGTCATAAAGAAAAGATTTACAAAAATGAAATAATGAAAGAGCTAATCTATCCCTTTTCCCCATGGTCAGGGCCCCTGCCGGATCTAGGACTGCACAATCATCACATGACCTATTAAATAGACTACTACTCTGTTTTATTTCTTCTTGTCTATCCCCTATGCAGTTCAATCTTCACTCACAACTCAGTTACATTATTCTTAGAAATATTAGTTCTATCAAAGCACTCCTCTATCCTTGATATCATTCATTATATAAATTCATTAACATAAAACCTTTAAACTCATCACACTAATCTCCAGCAATTTCCAATACTTTCTTTCCTCAAAGAAATGAAATTTGATTTATTATAATATGTATTTTTATTTAAATGGCAGAAACTGATCACTAATACTCTCTTTTCTGAGACTCAGCCAAGGCAAAAGTATATTTTAGATTAAGAAGTTGTTTTAAATAAAGGCTATCAAATGTGCTCCAGTTAAGTAGTATTTATTCTCTTTAACTTATCTTACAAGTTATTTATAACATGTTTATAATATAACTTTGCTATCAACAAAGGATACTGGATTTCCCTCCATATTTTTTAAGACGGGTTATAATTTGGGGATTATATTTATTTTATTTACATACATGTATTAATGTTTGTATTCACATATATCAGTAATAATTAGCAGTGTATTAATATAAACTTTTAAATTATGATATACAAAACAAAAATAAAAATAAGTTAAAAATGGCTCATTTGTTGCCAAAATGTAGGCTAAAACTGGATTGATGACATTAGATCTTTCAAGTACATAATTAGCTAAGCGGGAATTTCTCCTCTTGTTTTTATGAATTTTGTATTAATTTGTTTGAGAAGAAATGTCTTTCTCTTTATATAATCATCTCTGAAAGAAGAAGGATTTTGTTATAAAAAAATGTAATTGAGGGGCACTGGAGTGGTACAGTCGGTTCAGCATCTGACTCTTAGTTTCAGCTCAGGTCTGATCTCAAGGTTGTGAGTTCAAGCCCTGCCTTGGGCTTCTTGATTAGTGCGGAGTATGCTTGAGTTTCTCTCTCTCTCTTCTTCTGCTCCTCCCCACTGCATTCTCCCTCCCTCTCTTTCTTTCTCTCTCTTTCTCTCACTGAAATAAATAAATAAATAAACAAACAAACAAATAAATAAATAAATAAATATTTTAAAAAATGTAATTGAACTTATGCTATGAGAGGTTAGCAATGTTGGCATAAGAGATGGTTGAGGTTTCCTGTACAGAAGATTCTGAAGACCTGAAATTCCCAGTAATGATACAATTACCTCCAAAACAAAGCAATAGGGTATTTACAGCCTTAGGAAATATACATGGATTTTATCTGGCAGACCAGGTCATTGTTTCATCCGGGCTGAGCCTGGAACTTTGCCTATTCTTTTTTTTTTTTTTTCTTTTACTCTTGGTCAAAAAGATTTTATAAATTTTTTTTTTATTCTTATGTTAATCCCCATACATTACATCATTAGTTTTAGATGAAGTGTTCCATGATTCATTATTTCTGCATAACACCCAGTGCTCCATGCAGAATGTGCCCTCCTCAATACCCACCTCCAGGCTAACCCATCCTCCCACTTCCCTCCCATCTAGAACCCTCAGTTTGTTTTTCAGAGTCCAAGGTCTCTCATGGTTCGTCTACCCCTCCGAATTCCCCCGCTTCATTCTTCCCCTTCTGCTACCTTCTTCTTCTTCTTTTTTTTTCTTAACATATATCGCATTATTTGTTTCAGAGGTATAGATCTCTGATTCAACAGTCTTGCACAATTCACAGCACTTACCAGAGCACATACCCTCCCAGTGTCTATCACCCAGTCACCCCATCCCTCCCACCCCACCCCCACTCCAGCAACCCTCAGTTTGTTTCCTGCAATTAAGAATTCCTCATATCATTGAGATCATATGATACATGTCTTTCTCTGTTTGACTTATTTCACTCAACATAATACCCTCCAGTTCCATCCACGTCGTTGCAAATGGCAAGATCTCATTCCTTTTGATGGCTGCATAATATTCCATTGTGTATATATACCACATCTTCTTCATCCATTCATCTGTCGATGGACATCTGGCTCTTTCCACAGTTTGGCTATTGTGGACATTGCTGCTATAAAAATCGGGGTGCACGTACCCTTTCGGATCCCTACTTTTGTATCTTTGGGGTAAATACCCAGGAGTGCAATTGCTGGATCATATGGTAGCTCTATTTTCAACTTTTTGAGGAACCTCCATACAGTTTTCCAGAGTGGCTGCACCAGCTTGATTTCCACCAACAGTGTAGGAGGGTTCCCCTTTCTCCACATCCCTGCCAACATCTATCATTTCCTGACTTGTTAATTTTAGCCATTCTGACTGGTGTGAGGTGGTATCTCATTGAGGTTTTGATTTGGATTTCCCTGATGCCAAGCGATATTGAGCACTTTTTCATGTGTCTGTTGGCCATTTGGATGTCTTCTTTGGAAAAATGTCTGTTCATGTCTTCTGCCCATTTCTTGATTGGATCATTTGTTCTTTGGGTGTTGAGTTTGATGAGTTCTTTATAGATTTTGGATACTAGCCCTTTATTGGATATGTCATTTGCAAATATCTTCTCCCATTCTGTCGGTTGTCTTT
>NC_058408.1:94955232-94974440 GCF_002201575.2 Neomonachus schauinslandi
CTATTAGATGTCGGGGTGTTGACCTATTTTTATTGATTTTGAGAGGGGTTCTCTGTGCTTCCTGGATTTTCATGCCTGTTTCCTTCACCAAATTAGGGAAGTTCTCTGCTATAATTCGCTCCATTATACCTTCTGCCCCTCTCTCTCTTTCTTCTTCTTCTGGGATCCCAATTATTCTAATGTTGTTTCATCTTATGGTATCGCTTATCTCTCGAATTCTGCCCTCGTGATCCAGTAGTTGTTTCTCTCTCTTTTTCTCAGCTTCTTTATTTTCCATCATTTGGTCTTCTATATTACTGATTCTCTCTTCTGCCTCATTTATTCTAGCAGTTAGCGCCCCCATTTTTGATTGCACCTCATTAATAGCCTTTTTGATTTCTACTTGGTTAGATTTTAGTTCTTTTACTTCTCCAGAAAGGGTTTCTCTAATAACTTCCATATTTTTTTCAAGCCCAGCTAGTATCTTTAAAGTCATGATTCTGAACTCTAGATCTGACATCATATGAATGTCCGTATTGAGTAGGTCCCTGGCAGTCGGTACTACCTCTTGTTCTTTTTGTTGAGGTGATTTTTTCCGTCTTGTCATTTTATGCAGAGGAGAATAGATTAATGAGAGAACAAAATGCCTGCAGAGTAACAACGTCCCCAGAAAATATACTCTAAACAAATCAGAAAAGACCTGAAGCAGTGGAAAAAGAAAGGGAAAGAGAGAAAAAAGAAAAAGAAAAAAAAGAAAAAGATAAAGATAAAAACAAAAACAAACAAAACAAAACAACAACAACAACAAAAAACCAGAATGTGATCTAATATGATCAGGCTGGTATATAGATCAGTGCCACACACTAGATTTTGGGTGTATTTTGGTCTTTTAGAAGAAAGTGCCTCCCAAAATTTTAAAGAATGAAAAATTTATATATGTACAAAAATAAGGGTTGATATGATGAAGGGATGGAATATGACTGTAAAGATGGAAATTATAAAAAATTTTATAAAAGGAATTGATAAGAAGTTGTTTGAAAAAAGAAAGAAGAGGATTTAAAAAAAGAAAAAAGAAAAAAAAAAGGGAGAGAATGTGATCAGGCAGGGGCATAGAAAACACCATATACTAGAGATTTAGGGTATATTTTAATCTGTTAGAAGAAACTATCTCAAAATTTTGAAGAGAGAACAACTTATATATATAAGCCAAAAGTACGGGTAACTACTATGAAGGGATAGAATATGACTCTAAAAATGAAAAATAAATTTTTTTTAAAAAAAAGGGATTGATAAGATGTTGGTTGAAAAAGGGAAAAAAAAAAATTCAAAAAAAAAAGAAAAAAAGACAGTTAAAAAAAAATTAACTTTGAAAGACTAAAGAATCATGGTAAAAAAGCCATGAATTCTATGTGCAGTATTCCCCTAGCGCTGGAGTTCTGCCGTTCTCATTGATCGGTAAACTTGGTCTTGGCTGGCTGTTCTCGCTGATCTTCTGGGGAGGGGCCTGTTGCCGTGGTTTCCAAATGTCTCTGCTGGAGGCAGAATTGCCCCGCCCTTGCCCCCTCCCGGCTAAGTAATTTGCTCGGGTTTGCTCTCCGGGGCTTTTGTTCCCTGTGAGCCCTCCATACAGCCTTGGAGGCGGAGAGTGAAAATGGCGGCCTCCCAATCTCCGCCCCGGGGGAGCCAAGAACTCGGGGCCCCACTCCTCAGTGAGCCCCCAGAGAAAAGCCATCAGTCACTCCCGTCTCCCCGGTCTCTGGCCTCACTCCGTGCTCACCCGGCCTGTGACTGCGCATTTCTATCTCTGACACCCCACCCCGGGTGGAGTCTCCAAACCCAGCAGATCCCTGCGGTGCACTCCCGCACGGCTCCTCCCAGGGGAGGAAGGTGAGTCTCCCCAGATCTGCCGCTTGTTGGGTCCCTGCTGGAGGAGCAGTGGCCCGACTGTGCCGCGGATCACGGTTTATGGCAACCCCGAGCTGAGAGCCCGCACCTTGGCCTCTGCCTCTGCAGCCGGCTTCCCTTCTCCGTTACCTGGGAGCTCTGCCACACTCAGGCACCCCCGGTCTTTCTGTGACCCCAAGCGTCCTGAGACCACACTGTCCTGGAGGGTTCCACCCCCCGCTTAGCCACCAGAGTGACATCCCTCAGCAGAGCAGACTTTTAAAAGTTCCGATTTTTTGCTCCATGGTTCTATCACTTGCCAGAAGCAGCCGACGGAGGCCCCTCCCCCGCCGTCTATCCTCCCGAATATCGCCTCGGATTCACTTCTCCGCACATCCTACCTTCCAGAAAGTGGTCGCTTTTCTGATGAGAGAGTTGTTGCTCTTCTTTTCTTGGATCTCCTGTTGAGTTCGTAGGTGTTCTAAATGGTTTGATCCCTATCCAGCTGAATTCCTGGGAGGAGACGAAATCCAGGTCTCCTACTCCTCCGCCATCTTGCTCCACCCCCGAACTTTGCCTATTCTTGTTTGCTTGCTTTGCTTTCTGCCTTTCTCCATCTTACCTTCTCCACCCCTTACTAGTCATCCCTTGGAGCAATTCCTTAATAAATCACTTGACCTTAAAGTCCCATCTCAGAGACTGCTTCCAGAGAACTGACCTAGAAAGAGTACCAGCAGAACTTGACTCTGAGAAGACAGATATACAAGGAAAGAGGGAGAACAGGTTTGAAGGTGACACTGTGTGGCTTTTGAATGTGTTTGTAACCAGTAACTAGTAACTGTGTCCTTTTTCAGGTAAACAACTCTATCTACATTTATTTTTAATTGCCATGAACTTAATGACAGGATTGGTTGCATTGTATTTCTATTATTTTTTATTATTTTTTTATTTTTTGGTCTCTGTGTTTTATTTCACCTGTTTGTATCTAATTTGTAACCAGTTTGTAACCTTAACTACAATTATTCAATGAAAATGGGATAAATTCTTTTTTCTTTATATAGGGAGCACCCAGAGTGTAGCAGGTAGATGATGGTGGGCCTTGATTGTGCTCCTTAAACACATTCCTCAAAATTATATGTTGTTTTAAAACTTAAGAGAATAGTAAAAGTGTTAGAGGTAATAATTTATAAACAAGATCATGATGATTAGTGATGAGGATATTCTCTCATCCATCAGGCCATTGTACTAATCCAGTGCCCTACCTTCTACCCTGGCCCTGCTGCCCTGGACTTGATTCTCAGATATTAGAATATACCAAAGTCCCTGGGAAAAGTAATGTAAAAACTGGGGCCAACAGCTAGGCAGAGGAGAATTCATGGCTTTTAATCTTGGGTCATGCTTCTATTTTCAGCCTCTAAATGTCACTAAAACCAGACACTCTCCCAAAGAGATTATATTCTAGTATTCTAACTCATTTGGAGTGTAATTTCTAGGTAATTACACTTTGTGTTGAATGACATACAAAGAAAGTTGAATTGATTTTCTATTATGACATTAATTTTCAATTAATGGATTCATTGTGTGTGTGTGTCTGAGCCAAGTATATAAACAAATAATGGATGAGGGTAAGTGATAGCAAGAAGGGAAGACAGAGACTTCATGGATAGAAGTCCTATCATTTATGTCCTGGTATTAAATCCTAGTTCTGCCCACCTTGTCAAGTTACACTAACCAAATGTCTTAACTCTTAGAAGATTTTTTTCCTCCTCATCAAATGGGATCTTTTTTTTCATTCCTTAATGTAGATATGAGTTTCTATCTGGTGTCTCATCTTTAGGATGAGGATTAACATTCCCTGTAGCGCATATTTGCTGGTTGATAACCTCTCCATTTTTGCTTATCTGAGAATATAATTTCCTTTAATTTCTGAAGGATGTTTGTACTGGTTATAGAATTATTAATTCTGTTTGTAATGTGTTTTTCTTCCTGTATCCAAAATATTCTTTTTACCTTCAGTTTTCAGCACTCCTCTATGCTTTAGTGTTATTTTTTCTTTTTTGTTTAATCCTTCTTGTATTTGTATTTTCAAGAAATTCTTGGATTTGTAGGGTTTTTTGTTTGTTTTTGCTTTTTTGTTTTGCCAAAGTTAGTAATATTTAGGTCAATATGTTTTCTGTGCCATTTTTTCATCTGCTCACAATTTGAGATAAAAATCACCTGTATTTTAGACCACTTAATGTTTCTCCCCAGTTTATTTTTTAAATTTTTTGTCTATTTCTCATGTAGGATAATTTCTATCAATATATCTCTAATTTCACTGATCTTTACTTCTGCTCTCTCCAACATGCTGTTAAACTAATAACATATTTTAAACTTTCAGTTATTATAATTTTCTATGCTAGAATTTCTGATTTCTTTTCTTTTCCATTTTCACTTTCTGTTTAGTTTTCTATACTTTTATTCATTAAAAACATTTTTTTCCTTTATGCTTTTACATCATTTATTATAGTTGGTTTAAGGTCCTTCTCTACTAATAGTAACATCTGAGTCATTTCGGTGTCAATTTTTATGAATTGCTTTTTATCATGACTGTGGATTATATTTCCTAGTTTCTTTGTATTTCCAGTAGACTTAGACTTTATATTAGACATTATGAATGATATCTTCCAGATACTCTGCATTTTGTTCTCTTCCTCTGAAATTTTTAAATATATTTTCCAATATGCAATTAACTTTTGTGAACTTAAACATCAAAATCTGTCAATCCTGTGATGCATAGCAGCTGCAAATGTTCATTACTTCCAGAATTTCAGCTGTGATTTTCATGTGCATAAAGACCTTAGGGGTAATCTGGGAGTTTAGTGTAGACACTCAACAATTATGGAATTCACTCTTCTGTGCGTATATTTTTTCTTAGATTTCCCCACCTTCACTTTGCCACTATTTTAGTAGCTGTTAGGAGGATTTTTTTTTGTTAATATGAGTCACCTCACACTGTGAATGCTGGGATGTATTTTATAAAGCATTAAGTCATATAAATGCAAATAACCTAAAGCACACCGTTTCATAAATGGTCAGCTCACTTCCAGTTTCTGTCTGATTTTGTTCACTCTTCAATGCTTTCAAATATGTGTTTTAGTATTTTGTCCTGATTTTATAATTATTATCTATGAAAAGTTTAGTTCACACATGGAACTCCACCATTTGAAAACCACTTAAATGTTATCATATTTATTAAATTCAGTAACATGAAAACATAACATTAATAATCACTATTCAAAAAATATGTATGATTAAAAAATAGATTGCAAAGGCTCTAAACTTAAGTATCTGGATTTCCTTTGGGAAGCTGTAAATATTTTTTGAATAAAGAACAAAATGAAGCAATTGAAAAAAATATTTTACCTTCTTATTGAGATAATTCAGTTAATCAAAAGCATAAAAATTAGGTGACCTACTCATCTCACTCAGGAAAGAGTGTTTCCTGAAGGACAAAAAAAGATGTATATATATATATATGTATATATATATATACATATATATATATATATGGAATAATAACATAATAAAATTAAAAAAACAAGATTAGAGCAGAAATAAATGATATAGAAACAAACAAAACCCCAGTAGAACAGATCAATGAAACTAGGAGCTGGTTCATTGAAAGAATTAATAAAATTGCTAAACCCCAGTCAGACTTATCAGAAAGAAAAGAGAAAGGACCCAAATAAATAAAATCATGAATGAAAGAGGAGCGATCACCATCCACACCACAGAAATGCAAACAGTTATAAGAGCATATTATGAAAAATTATATGCCAACAAACTGGGCAATCTGGAAGAAATGGATAAATTCCTAGAAACATATAAACTACCAAACTGAAGCAGAAAGAAATAGAAAACTGGAACAGACCCATAACCAACAAAGAAATGGAATCAGTAATAAAAAAAATCTCCCAACAAACAAAAGTCCAGGGCCACATGGCTTCCCAGGGGAACTCTACCAGACATTTAAAGAAGAGTTAATACCTATTCTTCTCAGACTGTTCAAAAAAAATAAAAATAAAAATGGGAAGAAAACTTTGAAATTCATTCTATAAGACCAACATTACCTTGATTCCAAAACCAGACAAAGACCCTACTAAAATGGAGAATTACAGGCCAATATCCCTGACGAACACAGATACAAAAATTCTCAACAAGATACTAGCAAATTGAATCCAGCAATACATTAAAAGAATTATTTGCCATGATCAAGTGGGATTTGCCACCCTACTTAATTCTTGTATGAATTCTAGCAATTTTGGGGTGGAGTTTTTTGGATTTTCCACATAAAGTATCATGTCATCTGCAAAGAGTGAGAGTTTGACTTCTTTGCTGATTCGGATGCCTTTTATTTCTTTTTGTTGTCTGATTGCTGTGGCTAGGACTTCTAATACTATGTTGAATAGCAGTGGTGATAGTGGACATCCCTGCCATGTTCCTGACCTTAGGGGGAAAGCTCTCAGTTTTTCCCCATTAAGAATGATTTCACTGGGGGCGCCTGGGTGGCTCAGATGGTTGAGCATCTGCCTTCGGCTCAGGTCATGATCCCAGGGTCCTGGGATTGAGCCCTTCATCCATCTCCCTGCTCCACAGGGAGTCCGCTTCTCCCCCTCCCTCTGCTTCTCCCCCTGCTCATGCTCTCTCTCTCTCATTCTCTCTCTCTGTGTCGCGAATGAATAAATAAAAAAAGTCTTAAAAAAAAAAAGAATGATTTCACTGTCTGCAGAATTTAAAAAACAAGGAGGAAGAGAGGAAAAAAATGAAACAAGACAAAACCAGAGAGGGACACAAGCCATAAGAGACTCTTAGGAAACAAACCGATGGTTGCTGGAGGAGAGGGGGCTGGGGGGATGGGGTGGCTGGGTGATTGACAATGCGGAGGATATGTGTTGTGGTGAGGGCTGGGTGTTGTGTAAGACTGATGAATCACAGACCTGTACCCTGAAACAAATAATTATTATATGTTAATTAAAAAAAAAAGAAGTATAGGAGGAATCCCACTGTGTTGGTTTGGATGACTGGCTAGATTATGGTGCCATCTTTTTGGACCCAAAAATTGCTGATGTTATTCCTCCACTGAAAACTCTTTAATGATGTGTTTTGCTATTAGGATAAAGCCTAAATCCTAAGTGTGACCTATAAAAAATATAAAAAATCAAAATAAATAAAATTAAAAAATAGAAAAATATGGAAGTTTACTAATATATGTTAAGATATAAATAATGGTAAAATAAGATATGTCTTTTTTGTTTTCTTTTAAGTTTTGGTGGTGATGTCTCAATATTGAAAATATGCAAATTCTTCTTAAATTTTTTACTTAAATTTAAACCATCAGTCAAAATCTCACCAGATTTTTATAAGCATTTGACAAATTTACCTTAAATATAAAATATTTAAGAATATTTGAGCATTTGGGGAAAATGGTACAATAATGGCATGGGTCTAATTTAAAAGCCAAACATACTACAAACAGTCAAAAATAGAAAAAATATATATAGATGAAATAGCTACAACTCTGCCTTATTATTTTCATAAATAAATTTCCAATTTATTAAGGAACTAAATGTATAAAATAGAAATCACACATAAGAGGGAATTAATAACATTGAGGTGCTGGAGGTCTCCATAAAACAAAAATATGAAGAAAAATATGTTTATTACCTCAAATATTAAGATATTAACATGACAAAATATTTCAGAGATTGTTAAAATGCAAATATAAACTTGGAGAACATATTACCAAAATATATGAAGACAAAGAACTAACCTCTAAATTATTTAAAGTATTTGTATAAATGAGTAAGAAAAAGAAAACTAATAGAAAAAAAGTGAAAAGACAATTCACAGGGGAAAAAATGATCACAAAATTTTAAGGAAGAAAATGTTCAACCTTATCAATCACCATTTATAATGATGAGATAATATGCTACACTGATTTGATCAGTAAAATAGGAAAGAGTGATAAACTCCAGTCTCCTCCTACTTTTGAGATTTCAAATTAATATAATTGTGTGCAGGATAATTTGGCTGTCTCAGTTAAATTAAAATTTATGTTAAACATTAAAAATCTTTATTTCATTCCTCCATATATCTGCTACAAAAGTAATTAAAGGTATAGAAAGAGACATGGCAAAGAGGATTGTTGTAGGATGGGTTGTAACAACATCGACAGGGAAATGGTTAAATGAATTACACATGGACCCTGTGGACTGCTATGCATGTGTGGTGACAGGTGTTACCTAGACTTACTGTGGTGATCATTTTGCAGTATATACCAATAATGAATAATTATGTTGTACACTTGAATCTAATATTACATTTCCTGTCAATTATATCTCAATTAAAAAAGGAAACATAAGCTAGATCTTTTTTGTACTAACATAGAAAAATCTGTACATCACATTGTTTTATGGAAAGCTAAGAATCCTGAGTATATATGACACAATTTCTTCGTTAAAAAATACGTCTAAAACATATTTCTGCAATTATTTCAAGTTTTATGGAGTACTATGGAATACTAATATAATGAAAATTGATTATATAATTCATTTAAAAATAATAGATTTTAAAAAATCAGTAGGCAAAAAATCATGCAATATGTATTATTTGCATAACATAAAGAGTTTATAGAAAAAATAAATATCCAGCCACTTCATCCTGACAAAGACACACAAGTCATTGTTATATATATTAGACATTCTGAGGAAATGCATGCACCTTGGTGTTATCATTCATATTTTGCAATCATATTTGAGGCATGAGTTTTCTGATCTTAATCCAAGTTTCTATGTTGCATTTACTGACTCATATATTTATGGAGATACATCTCAGAGACTACAAGGCAACCAGAAAAACCTATATTACCTTTTTATATGTGGGTATACAACTTACAAAAAATTTTC
This sequence comes from Neomonachus schauinslandi, assembly GCF_002201575.2. NCBI lineage: Eukaryota > Metazoa > Chordata > Mammalia > Carnivora > Phocidae > Neomonachus > Neomonachus schauinslandi. The sequence goes on from NC_058408.1 coordinate 94,964,043, forward strand.
AGAGCTACATCTCTTATGGTAATTAAACATATACCATTGAGTATTGAGTTCACAACTTAAGACAGTATCCAGTACTTAATATTAACACCATATACATGCTTTTATCACTGTTGTTGGAGGAAGTCATCAAGACGATATGACCACCGGTTGACCTGCAAGCTGGACCCAAGCAGTTGGAGGCTCCTCATCCCTCCCCTGTCCTTGAAATATATGTTTTACCCACTGTTTGCACAGTTGGAGCTGTTTTCAAGGATGCAGTCTTAGGAGAGCAATGTGTTGTTGAGACCATCTGGATGGTTTATGTGACTGGACCTAGTTAAGGCCTCTATATAAACTTTTAAGATGCTGGTGGTGGGTGAGGAGATGCACTCCTCTTGCTGCTGCCCAAGATATAAATTCCCTTGCTTTTTAAACCACCACCTGCCAATCTGGAGTGTCCTGCCTCTTTTTTCTGTCTTTCCTTCACGTCTGTGTACAAGGGCCAATTTCAGACTTCACCCGTGGAACCCTCAAGTTTGCAAACCAAAAGCTACCTATATTTGCATCATAATCATCATGATCATCAGTTATATTAACATTCTTCTTTTGTCTTTCTTTTTTTTTAGTTTTTAAAATTTTATTATGTTATGTTAATCACCATACATTACATCATTCGTTTTTTTTTTTTTTTAAGATTTTATTTATTTATTTGAGAGCGAGAATGAGAGAGAGAGAGCATGAGAGGGGGAGGGTCAGAGGGAGAAGCAGACTCCCTGTCGAGCAGGGAGCCCGATGCGGGACTCGATCCCAGGACTCCAGGATCATGACCTGAGCCGAAGGCAGTCGCTTAACCAACTGAGCCACCCAGGCGCCCCACATCATTAGTTTTTGACGTAGTGTTCCATGATTCATTGTTTGCGTATAACACCCAGTGCTCCATGCAGAACGTGCCCATCACCAGGCTAACCCATCCCCCCACCTCCCTCCCCTCTAGAACCCTCAGTTTGTTTCTCAGAGTCCAGCATCTCTCATGGTTTGTCTCCCCCTCCGATTTCCCCCCCTTCATTCTTCCCCTTCTGCTATCTTCTTTTTTTTTTTTTAAACATATAATGTATTATTTGTTTCAGAGGTACAGGTCTGTGATTCAACAGTCTGGCACAATTCACAGCGCTCACCATAGCACATACCCTCCCCAATGTCTATCACCCAGCCACCCCATCCCTCCCACCACCCACCACTCCAGCAACCCTCAGTTTGTTTCCTGAGATTAAGAATTCCTAATATCAGTGAGATCATAAAAAGCATCAAATAAAATTGACTATATATATGGACGAACTATTCAAATCAACAAATAACCTTTGCTTTTTTTTTATTTACAGCAAAAATGTTTAAGCATATAAATCCCATCATTACTTATTAATTTTGGTTAACCTGGTGTATTTATTTGGTTTAGGCAAAGCTAGAAGTGACTTGAAATTTGCAGTGCATTGAACCAGAGGCTGGTTTGAAAGATCCCAAGATAGTTTTCTACAGGAGAGTGCTTTTGATCAATGCCATAAGGTTTCCACAAAATAATGATATATAAAATGAAGTCAGCTTCTACTGTGAAATTCCTGGGGAGTTTTTGTTTGTTTGCTCGTCTGTTTGTTTATCACAAAGGAGATAAAGGTATTTACAGTGAGGAGGTAAATTACATTTACCTATGATTTTCTATTCTGAATTTATTAGTATATGATCAGAATCTTGAACAGATCCATTTAAGTATTCCATATTTAAGCATTCAAGCGTCTGGTTTGTCTCTTAGAGAGTTTCTGATAAGACTTCTGATATGTCTGGCAGTTCACCCAACACACAAGCATTTTGTAAAGTCACTAGAAGTACAAATTCTCATTTCAACTCCTTCTATATCTATGGCAACTGCACATTCCATTCTCATTGATCAAATTCCAAAGCAAAGAATAATCCCCAGTAATTGCTTACTTCTTCAATTTGCTTTCTAACTCAATGTTCTACGGAGATTCTTTTTTGAAAGGTTAGCAACTTGTCTCCAATTCATTTCATTAAATATGAGAGGGAAAAAAGGAGCTTTATATTATTTAGTAATGACAAGGTACATAATCACAAAGTGAAAGGTGTTAATATCTATTCTTACTCAAAATGAATTGCAGCATTTTTCATCTTTCATCATAACTTTAATTGGCATTTTAATAAGAATATCTTTTAAAGCAACCATGTGGTAAAGCAGACAATAGCTAGCAAGAATCCCCATTATTGAAGAATTCTTTTCAACATCTGAAAATGGGAAAGGATTAAAATAGGTTATTAAATGGTAATTTTATAAATTTGAAGTCAGTTGTAAGAGGGGGTTTTTGTAGTAGTAGCAGACCAAGAAGTCATTGAGAATGTGGACTCTGATTAGCAAACTCTACCTAAATTTGACAGAGAGTTTAATAAAATGTTATTCATATGTCAATTTGTTGTTTTTGAATGAGATGCAGAATCTCATTTCTATTCTCATTTCAAAATCAACCATCTACTCCAGGAAGCATTGGTTAGTGTTCAGTCGTTAAGGTTTACACCTTGGCTCAGTCACTTACTAGCTACTGGATCTTATCAAGTTACTTATCCTGATAGAGCATCGGTTTTCTTATGTGTAAATGAGATAATGAAATGCACCCTTGTATCTGTTTCATAAAGTTGTAGAGAGCACTAAATAATTCATGTCAAATGTTTTGCACAGAGCTGGTTGTATAGTCATCATAAAGATGGAAGTTATTAGCATTGCTATCCCGTAAGTGCATCCTTTTTCAAAACTTTCCTCTATGCTGGTGATGAAATAGAAATGGTTTCCTTGAATGCCCTCCCACACCTCTCCACTCATGCAAATGTTTCCAGCTTCTCTAGTGAATACTTCTCTGATTAACCCTGAGTGTATTTTCAATATTCTATACTTTGTACTTTTAAAAGTCTTTCCTCTTTATTTGGATAATTTCTCTTCCCATAAACATTTACCTATTTTTCTACATTATAATTTTTAAAAATTTCGTTCCTTCAAGTCTTAGTTCTTGTTGACTATCTGAGGAAGGCTGTGAACTATTTCTTGAAAAAATGTCGGATACATGTATACATGAGATATATATGTATGTATATATGTATATTATATATGTATACATATTTGTACACACACATACATGATTTTTTGCACCTAATTTCATGGGAGTTCATAATGTACATCACCTCTCTAGTACATCTAGAAGTTATCTAGGGGTCCATGAGCTCAACCTTATTTATTGTTGTGAAATTTCTGGATTTCTAGAGTTTTTAAACTGGCACATATCTGATTCTGGATTAGAAGGCTCCAATTTCTCTTGGTTTAAGATTACAAAAAAATGCAGGTATTGTATAAAATACTTGGAAATTCAATGCAAAGTCAGTATGAGACAGGAAAAGTGGAATTGGTATTAGCTTGACAGAGGGGAGCTAAAGTCTTGCAAAGGAGCTAAGGGATATGAAGATGTAGTGAGTACAGACAATATTTTGGAAAAGTTTAATATAAGTGGAAAAAATATACCTATACTTTGCTTGGGATGAAGGTACAAAGAGGGGTCCACCATAGATGCCCATCAGAGGAGATGGACAGATTTGGTGTTGTTTGCATGTATGAGGGAGGGTAACTTAAAGCAGTGAGAGGCGAGCACATACAATTACCTCTGTTTCTGTATATTGGGCCAAGTCAGCTGATTCCACCTTCAACATTTGGTGGGCTCATAGAAAAGGTCAATAATAATGAGTCATCAGCGGGGATTTCTCAAGACTATTAATTCCTTGGCACATCAAAACAGGTCTATCATTAGAGATGTTTGCTACAAGAGATTAATGAAGAAAATATCATCCCTCATTTTTTTTAAAGATTTTATTTATTTATTTGACAGAGAGAGACACAGCGAGAGAGGGAACACTAGCAGAGGGAGTGGGAGAGGGAGAAGCAGACTCCCCACTGAACAGGGAGCCCAATGCGGGGCTCAATCCCAGGACCCTGGGATCATGACCTGAGCCGAAGGCAGATGCTTAATGACTGAGCCACCCAGGCACCCCATCATCCCTCATTTTTTTTTTCTTTTTGCCTGGCATAGCAACCAGTACATATTAATTGCTCATTAACTATTTATTGAGTAATTTCACTAACCAGGCATGTGTCTGTCCAAAAACCTGGATGACTCCACCATACACTAGCAGAAGTTGTTCAGCTTATTTTGGATTTGTAAGAACCTTTCTCATCAAAGAGAGGCACACGCTTTTTGGAAATCTGTGTGGGAAAGACAGTGAAGAGCCAGAGGGACTGAAGGAGTAAAGTGCCCCTATGTCTAATGCACTCATGTGGAAAATTAACTGTTCACCGTCTAGGTCATTAGAATGACTTGGGAAGACTCAGGTAGGCTTACTGATTAGGCTGCTCTAGTAGGAAACTCAGAAACCTCAATTTTGTTACCAGCTTTCTGCCTTTTGACCTTTTGAAAAAGTAATTTCAGATCTCATTTTCTCTGGCTCTTAAATAGAATCATACTTGTCCATAAGGCAATTTTAAGATTCTCAATGAATGATGTTACACATGTTTAAATGCAATTCTCTACTGATTTACTGGAAGACACATATTTCTTTATTTGGAAAGTGTCATATATTTTATTAGCTCTTACTATATAAAATGTCTGAAATAGGCTACAAGTAGAATCCCCACTTTGCCAATATGGAAAGTGAATAATAGGAGTACAAATAAAGAGATTAAAAATCAGAATCTCAGAAATCATGTTTAGTCATTTATCCCCAAAATAACAGTGAATTAAGAACTTTGATAAACAACAACATTGAGCCCTGAATAAAATATAGTACTGTCCACTATGTCTATTTTGGCTTAATAATAATAGTTAACACATAAAGCAATTATTATGTAAAGGCAGGCACTGCTCTGAGTGTTTAACATATATTAACTCAGGTATTCTCACAAGAACTCCATCAGATATATACTATTGTTGTTTCCATTGTGCACTCAAGGAATCTGAGCTGGAAAAGAACTATCTAATGCACTTGAGATCAATAAGTGGCAGAGCCAATATTTGAACCTGGGAAAAAGGATTCAGAATCTGGGCTTATAGCACTTTACTATACTACGTATTTAGTTGAATTGCTTTCCATAACCACTGTTAAGTCACAAATCCGAAAAGTTATTCCTATTCAAACATTTCCTACCAACTTATTTTAACTATTTTCAAAATTGGTTAAAAATCTTTTGTTTTTGGGGGCACCTGGGTGCTCAGTTGGTTAAGCGTCTGCCTTTGGCTCAGGTCCTGGGATCGAGCCCCGCATCAGGCTCCCTACTCCACGGAAAGCCTGTTTCTCCCTCTCCCACTCCCCCTGCTTGCGTTCCCTTTCTCACTGTGTCTCTCTCTGTCAAATAAATAAATAAAATCTTTAAAAAATTGTTTACTAAAAAAAATCTTTTTATTTTTTTATTTTTTATTTTTTTTAAAGATTTTATTTATTTATTTGACAGAGAGAGACACAGTGAGAAAGGGAACGCAAGCAGGGGGAATGGGAGGGAGAAGCAGGCTTCCTGCTGAGCAGGGAGCCGGATGCGGGGCTCGATCCCAGGACCCTGGGATCACGACCTGAGCCAAAGGCAGATGCTTAATGACTGAGCCACCCAGGTGCTCCTTTTTTTTTTTTTAAAGATTTTATTTATTTATTTGACAGAGAGAGACACAGCAGGAGAGGGAACGCAAGCAGGGGGAATGGGAGAGGGAGAAATCTTTTGTTTTTTAAAACATGAAATAACATATTGAATTCCTACCGTGGGTAAGGGGCTAAGTTTTACATTGACTGGATGAAAAGATAGATGAGATGGTATTGGTTTCTTGATATTTTCTGCATCCTAAGAAGCAGAAGACCCCACTGTCAGTATGAAAAGGAGAAAATAGTACAGTCAGATATTTACTATTAAAATGGCCAAACTTGGGATACCTGGGTAGCTCAGTCAATTAAGTGTCTGACTCTTGATTGGGGCTCAGGTCCTGAGATGGAGTCCCAAGTCTGGCTCCTCGCTCAGCAGGGAGTCTTCTCTCCCTCTCCCTCTGCCCCTCTTCCCACTTGCACTCTCTCTCTCTCTCTCTTTCAAATAAATAAATAATTTTTTAAATGGCCAAAATTGCCCCATTGCCCAAGACTTACTAATTGATATGAAAATGAGACTGGGGAGGGAACGTTGTGAAATAACGTTAAATAACTATAAATTAATAGTCCCTTGAATATTGTGTTTTGTTTTGTTTTTGTTAAGACTGTTTCAACAATTTTCCTAAGCTCCACTTACTTAACACTCATGTTCATTTTAAGCAAAACTACTGGAAAGTAACATTTTACATTTTGGGAATATGCAACAGTAACCAAGATATTTTAATTGCTGATGTGTTAATGGGTGATTCAAAACACAGTTGACCTAAATATTTGTAACAAATCAGTGTAGGGTCAAGCTGATTTAGGCAGACAATGTATACTTGGATTCACAATTCTCAGCATATAGCTGATCCACAGCCACAGGCCATTCCTCCTAATTAAAGCTTGGTCTCATACTCTGCTAAGGTTTGCTAACAGATTTAAAGGAGTATTATTTATGCAACACATCTCAACAAGTTTTTGTAAATTTGTTTCTTAAATGAGCCCATGAATATCCTTTATTAAAATGCTTGTGGATTTTTTTTAATATTCTAATCATAACGGGTGACTCAAATTGCTTCATAAACCACATTTTCTAAATCACTTTAGCAGCTGAAAGGTCCTGTTTATGTATAAAACAATGTATTATTTTCATGTAGTCACTTTTGTACAGAATAAAAAAGATTTTGAGGAAATAATTTCACCAAAATTATTTTTTAATTGCCATAAATACTGCATACATTATTTTATACTTCAAACTGTGCCAAACTCTATCTTTGGCTTTCCATTTTGAAATCTTGTGTTCATAGTAAACATTCCTTTACTCTTTATTTATTTATTAGTTTTACCATACAAATTATACACAGATATTTACTTGAAATTGTGTTCAACTTGCTAAGAATGAGGTATAATGAATATAATCCACTGAAATTATATGTATATTTTTCTGTTAATGACTACAATTTATGTTTAGGATACTATATATGTAGATTGGATATACTTAAGTGTGGCTTCTAGAGGAAGATGAGAGAGCGAGCATCACAATTCCTAAGCAACTTAAATTGCAATGTGAGACAGTTATTGGTCTTTCTAGGATAATATGTCATATGGTAGATATGTCATATAGAAGTCGGTCTCCTACTTAAATTACAGAGGGATCCATACAGCATAATGCAGTGGAGGTGGAAGACTTTGATTAAAAAATTGTAATTGTAGAGTACAGGTTGTAGGGGTTAAACTCAGTAACATAAAGGTAAAAATCAGCAAGAAACACATTATATCTGTTTTTCTTTTTTTTAATCATACATAAAGAAACACAAAGTGTTATGTAATAAACACTCAGTGCCTATAAATAGAATAATGTAATAAGACACTGAGGTGTAATAGACATAGGAATGTAATTTAAATAAATAGGAAAAGCCATTTGGTTATCTATCATGGAAGATAAGTTTAATTTTATAAAGACTGGATGGAATAAATTTTATGTTATAGTGACCATGGAGTTCAAATTCTTTAAGTGGATTCCATAGTTGAAGTAAATGTTTGTTTCCACACTGTGAATAAGGACATGTCAGAATTTTCTATGCTGTATCTGGGGAAAGTGACATACCTTTTCACTTCTATTAGATGTTACAACTTCTTGCCAGTGGAATATACAGATGTCCCTTTTGTGGCTTTCCTCTGACAGAACAAATACTATACAAAAATACTAATGAAGTTCAAACCAAATCTTTATGTTCCTTAGTGATTTCCACCATTGCAACTCAACAAGTCTTAGTTTTTCAAACTGGAGAGTACTGGTCCTTCAAATATAATACGTCAGTGTTCTCAGTCTGCTTTTTGAATGGGTATATTGAACAATGATCCGTCAATTACCCTTAGTTAGAAGGGAAAAAATGCTTCACAAAAAAGGATTCTTCTCTTGGAAGAGAGGGCTGCTGATAGCCCTCATGCTTCTTCACTACATGTGCCACTTATTTTACTTTATTTTTTACAAGATGTTTCTGCAATTGTCCCAAAGGCAGCTTCTTTTCTGTGTTACGAATATGGAGTGATGCTGCACAAAGAATGGGCATGCTTAAAGCAGCTGTGTTAAATGTATTCTATAAGCAGTTCAGAAAAGTTACATGACCTGAAAACACACACATTCAAGTCCAGTTCTGCCACTTTAAGCTATACAACGTGGTCTCTTTTATCCCATCTGCATCAAAAGGATAATTGTGCTTAAATATGTTATGATGGTATGATGGTAAATGTGGAAATAGATGAGAAAGGGGCCTTGTGAACTCTAAAGTGGATCTTAATTTAGCTACTTAAGTGCCCATTTTAAATTCTACATCTAATTGTATTTTATAAAATACTTTGCATTCATACAAATTATTTTGTCTATGAGCTGTTTTTATTCATGTACATGATAAAAGGTTTAATTTTTAAAATATTTTAGCATCACTCAACTCTCCCAAATTTTTACAAAGTCAGGAACCAATGAATTTATATGGATTCCTTTTTGCCTCCAATTTTGTATGGGCAAAAAAAAACAACAATATTTATCAAGAGTATTTGTGATTGTGAAGAGCCCAAATATTAAATAAACTTTTTTCAAACTAATAATTTGTTCTAAAATAGTGTTATTAAGTTCCTCACTCATAGAACAAACATGAATGAATAAAGACATACAATCTTCTGAAACATTCTCTGTCACTGAGGATTTATTTTGCAAGACATAAAAACTATTAGCACAGTAAGAATAAGTCAATAGTCATTCTAAGTCAAATAATAGGGCATTCTAAAAAATAGGCACAATCATTTACTCTACTTGTTTCTATGCTTCAAGTAAATGTAACATGGGCCATCAATGTCTTTTCTTGAAACTACAAAAGAAAATAGTGGGCATCTCTTATTCTGCTGAATGGGTATCAACTGTAGAGCTATCTATATTTGAGAACAGGACTTGAATTAAACTATTCAATTATCTAGGGTTTAACTTTTGGTTTCATTTTAGTACTGAAGGAATGCATTCAGGCAGAAAGACAATTTATGTCTTACAGGTATCTCATTCTTAGGACTAGTAGACTTGTATCCAGAGGCAACAGACTTATGTTAATCCCATACATTACATCATTAGTTTTAGATGAAGTGTTCCATGATTCATTGTTTGTGCATAACACCCAGTGCTCCATGCAGAACGTGCCCTCCTCAATACCCACCACCAGGCCAACCCACCCTCCCAGCCCCCTCCCCCCCAGAACCCTCAGTTTGTTTTTCAGAGTTCATCGTCTCTCATGGTTCGTCTACCCCTCCGATTTCCCCTGCTTCATTCTTCCCCTCCTGCTACCTTCTTCTTCTTTTTTTTTTTCTTAACATATATTGCATTATTTGTTTCAGAGGTACCGATCTGAGATTCAACAGTCTTGCACAATTCACAGCACTTACCAGAGCACATACCCTCCCCAGTGTCTATCCCCCAGTCACCCCATCCCTCCCACCCCACCCCCCGCTCCAGCAACCCTCAGTTTGTTTCCTGTGATTAAGAATTCCTCATATCAGTGAGGTCATATGATACATGTCTTTCTCTTTTTGACTTATTTCGCTCAACATAATACCCTCCAGTTCCATCCACGTCGTTGCAAATGGCAAGATCTCATTCCTTTTGATGGCTGCATAATATTCCATTGTGTATATATACCACATCTTCTTCATCCATTCATCTGTCAATGGACATCTTGGCTCTTTCCACAGTTTGGCTATTGTGGACATTGCTGCTATAAACATCGGGGTGCACGTACCCTTTCGGATCCCTACTTTTGTATCTTTGGGGTAAATACCCAGGAGTGCAATTGCTGGATCATATGGTAGCTCTATTTTCAACTTTTTGAGGAACCTCCATACAGTTTTCCAGAGTGGCTGCACCAGCTTGCATTCCCACCAACAGTGTAGGAGGGTTCCCCTTTCTCCGCATCCCCGCCAATATCTGTCGTTTCCTGACTTGTTAATTTTAGCCATTCTGACTGGTGTGAGGTGGTATCTCATTGAGGTTTTGATTTGGATTTCCCTGATGCCGAGCGATGTTGAGCACTTTTTCATGTGTCTGTTGGCCATTTGGATGTCTTCTTTGGAAAAATGTCTGTTCATGTCTTCTGCCCATTTCTTGATTGGATTCTTTGTTCTATGGGTGTTGAGTTTGATGAGTTCTTTATAGATTTTGGATACTAGCCC
>NC_058408.1:94974840-95043224 GCF_002201575.2 Neomonachus schauinslandi
CTATTAGATGTCGGGGTGTTGACCTATTTTTATTGATTTTGAGAGGGATTCTCTGTGCTTCCTGGATTTTCATGCCTGTTTCCTTCCCCAAATTAGGGAAGTTCTCTGCTATAATTTGCTCCATTATACCTTCTGCCCCTCTCTCTCTTTCTTCTTCTTCTGGAATCCCAATTATTCTAATGTTGTTTCGTCTTATGGTATCGCTTATCTCTCGAATTCCGCCCTTGTGATCCAGTAGTTGTTTCTCTCTCTTTTTCTCAGCTTCTTTATTTTCCATCATTTCACCTTCTATATTACTGATTCTCTCTTCTGCCTCATTTATTCTAGCAGTTAGCGCCCCCATTTTTGATTGCACCTCATTAATAGCCTTTTTGATTTCTACTTGGTTAGGTTTTAGCTCTTTTACTTCTCCAGAAAGGGTTTCTCTAATATCTTCCATGCTTTTTTCAAGCCCAGCTAGTATCTTTAAAGTGATGATTCTGAACTCTAGATCTGACATCATACTAATGTCCGTATTGAGTAGGTCCCTGGCAGTCGGTACTACCTCTTGTTCTTTTTGTTGAGGTGATTTTTTCCATCTTGTCATTTTGTGCAGAGGAGAATAGATTAATGAGAGAACAAAATGCTAGCAGAGTAACCATGTCCCCAGAAAATATACTCTAAACAAATCAGAAAAGACCTGAAGCAGTGGAAAAAGAAACGGAAAGAGAGAAAAAAGAAAAAGAAAAAGATAAAGATAAAAACGTACAAAACAAACAAAACAAAACAACAACAACAAAAAAAACCTGAATGTGATCAAATATGATCAGGCTGGTATATAGATCAGTGCCACACACTAGATTTGTGGTGTATTTTGCACTGTTATAAGAAAGTTCCTCCCAAAATTTTAAAGAAAGAAAAACTTATATATGTACAAAAATAAGGGTTGATATGATGAAGGGATGGAATATGACTGTAAAGATGGAAATTATAAAAAGTTTTATAAAAGGAATTGATAAGAAGTTGTTTGACAAAAGAAAGAAGAAAAAGAAAAAAGAAAAAAAAAGGGAGAGAATGTGATCAGGCAGGGGAATAGAAAACACCATATACTAGAGATTTAGGGTATATTTTAATCTGTTAGAAGAAACTATCTCAAAATTTTAAAGAGAGAACAACTTATATATATATATGCCAAAAATACAGGTAACTACTATGAAGGGATAGAATATGACTCTAAAAATGAAAAATAGAGATTTTTTTTTAAAAAAAAGGATTGATAAGATATTGGTTGAAAAAGGGAAAAAGAAAAATTCAAAGAAAAAAAAAGTTAAAAAAAATTAACTTTGAAAGACTAAAGGATCATGGTAAAAAAGCCATGAATTCTATGTGCATTATTCCCCTAGCGCTGGAGTTCTGCCGTTCTCATTGATCGGTAAACTTGGTCTTGGCTGGCTGTTCTCGCTGATCTTCTGGGGAGGGGCCTGTTGCCGTGGTTTCCAAATGTCTTTGCCGGAGGCGGATTTGCCCCGCACTTGCCCCCTTGGCTAAGTAATCTGCTGGGGTTTGCTCTCCGGAGCTTTTGTTCCCTGCGAGCTTTCTGTACAGCTTTGGAGGCGGAGAGTGAAAATGGCGGCCTCCCAATCTCCGCCTCAGAGTAGCCGAGAACTCAAGGCCCCGCTCCTCAGTGAGTCCCCAGAGAAAAGCCGCCAGTCACTCCCGTCTCCCCGCTGTCCGGCCGCACTCCATGCTCACCCGGCCTGTGACCGTGCGTTTCTATCTCTGGCACCCGACCCCAGGTGGAGTCTCCAAACCCAGCAGATCCCTGTGGTACACTCCCGCGCGGCTCCTCCCAGGGGAGGAAGGTGAGTCTCCCCAGATCTGCCGCTTGTTGGGTCCCTGCTGGAGGAGCAGTGGCCCGACTGTGCCGCGGATCACGGTTTATGGCAACCCCGAGCTGAGAGCCCGCACCTTGGCCTCTGCCTCTGCAGCCGGCTTCCCTTCTCCGTTACCTGGGAGCTCTGCCACACTCAGGCACCCCCAGTCTTTCTGTGACTCTGAGGGTCCTGAGACCACACTGTCCTGGAGGGTTCCACCCCCCGCTTAGCCACCAGAGTGACGTCCCTCAGCGGGGCAGACTTTTAAAAGTTCCGATTTTGTGTTCCGGGGCTCTATCACTTGCCAGAAGTGGCCGACGGAGGCCCCTCCCCTGCCGTCTAACCTCCTGAATATCGCCTCGGATTCACTTCTCTGCACGTCCTACCTTCCAGAAAGTGGTCGCTTTTCTGATGAGAGAGTTGTTGCTCTTCTTTTCTTGGATCTCCTGTTGAGTTCGTAGGTGTTCTAAATGGTTTGATCCCTATCCAGCTGAATTCCTGGGAGGAGACGAAATCCAGGTCTCCTACTCCTCCGCCATCTTGCTCCACCCCCGAACTTTGCCTATTCTTGATTGCTTGCTTTGCTTTCTGCCTTTCACTTCTCCGCACATCCTACCTTCCAGAAAGTGGTCACTTTTCTGTTCAGAGAGTTGTTGCTATTCTTTTCTTTGATCTCCTGTTGAGTTTGTAGGTGTTCAGAATGGTTTGATCCATATCCAGCTGAATTCCTGAGAGGAGACGAAATCCAGGTCTCCTACTCCTCCGCCATCTTGCTCTGCCGGCCGATATAATTTTTAAAAAATGGGTTCAAACATTATACTGCTCTGGAAGCAATTATTTTAGAGGATTTTAAAGCTTTCTCCAATGATCACCAATATAAACATGATAATTTGGCAGACAACCAAGGACGTATTCTTGGGCAGGAGGATATATGTCCTTCTAATCTTAATGCATACGCTGTCATAGATGTACTTGTCAGTATCCTATCTTCTTCTTTCTAATTAAATAATGAGCCGTTGATCTTAACTTAGGCCCAGGAAGAGCAACTAATTAAAGATTAATTGGCAAACAAGCCTTTACATTTTTAGCTACCCACTTTAATAATACTGACACAAATTTTTATAAATCATAGATTATAATTATCATGGAGAGGAACTCTCCAATATTTTGCACTACTGAATATCTTTCCTTTATGTTTCTGAAACATTTTCTCTTTTAGAAGACAGGATATTATCTTGTCTTTTAAGTTAAGCAGTTTTTCATTTGGCCCTGATTAATTTGGCAAGATTGTACTGAATATGAACAGAAGAAATGCATTATTAACCATGTTCTCTCTGAGTATGTATAACACAATGAACTTTCTTTACTCTGTTATTTCTCACAAACTATTTTCAGTGATTTACTATAAATATTACATGTGTAAGAAATATCATGGTAAAAATAAAAAGATTACGTTCTGTAGGAAAAACTAGGAGAATTATTTTCAAATTTATTTTTGAAATCATAGTTTGTTTCATTGATCATGATTGACAATGAAAAGATTAAGGTGGAAAATGTGGGACTCAAATTAATTTCTGAAGTTTAAATTAAATCCCAATATCATTATGGAAACAATGGACAAATATTTGTCATAGAGGTACATATGTGGCCATCTAAATAAGTATCCAAAAGAGAGATCTCAAATCTGTAGAAGACAGCTAAAGAAGCCTGTCTTTTTTTTCCACATTGCACATGTTATAAACAATATTATGGATAAAATATTGTGGATAGAATGATGACCAAATTTTGAGATATGAAGCCTCGTCTGAAATTTCTATGCACACAGAATTTTATGGAAAGAGAAAGGGAAAGGCAAAGGGTAGATTAGGTAAACAGACAAAACAATGAACAAAATTGGGGTGCCTGCATGACTCAGTTGGTAAGCGTCTGACTCTTAGCTTCGCCTCAGATTGTGATCTCAGCGTCATGGGATCAAGTCCTATATCAGGCTCCAAGCTAGGTGTGGAGACTGCTTAAGATTCTCTTTCTCTCTCTGTTCCTCACATCCCCACTGCTCGTGTTCTCTCTCTAGAAAAAATAAATAAATAAAAATTTTAAAAATGAACAAAATCAAGTAGAAAATAAGCAATAACAAAAATTAAACAAATTACCTAACTCAAATGCCTTTTTTATTGTTCACTGTCCTTATCCTGGGAGATGTCTTAGAGAATTCTGGAGAATGGTCAAGTACAATAAGATTACTGCATATTAGTAGGTATACAGAGGAGATAGTTGTGCTAACTTTTAGAATAAATAACCCCTGTTATATTGTTATTGGTAGATGAAATTGTTTTAGAAGCATCTGCTTCTCTCTGTTGGATCCTGGAAATAGCAGTGTGATAAAGGAAACACTGTGCCTGATCCTTCATAAATTCTAGATGAATACATAAGAAAAAATTTACAAACATAGAAATATCTTTCTCTATCTTTCCTTCATTCTATCATGGCAAAGGGGATATGGAGTGAAAAAAAGAAAGTAGTTATAAATACCAGCTATGACCAGGTTATGAGTTACAAAAATGTGGACTATAGTAGTTATGATTTAATTATGTTTGTATATATATTAATCAAACATATTTTCTGCTTTCCCATTCTCCTTCTACCTAACATTGAATTTGTTAATGGTATTTCGGTTTACATCTCAGTATTTATGTTACAAATATCAAAGAGAAAATGTGAATCAACTAAAAGAATGAACATCATCCAACCACAAAACAAGGATTCTGTTCAAGGAGTTGTTATCATTTCCACAGGGTAATTGTGTCATGTTGGATGGAAGCATGGCTTTGTTGTCTTTCTTTGGAAATAAAATATGTTTGAAAAATAAATGCATGAGTATAAATTCGACAATGGTGTACCATGGTGACTTTTTCAAATATTCATTTGACTAGGCTTAGATTAATTCCCTTTCCTTTGTTTCCAATTAGGAAGAGAAACAACAACAACAACAAAAAACTTTCATGAGCCTTGGAGAGTGGGTAAGTCAGAAGTTGTAAGGGGTAGTTTATGTAGGGCAAGTCGGGTGGAGTTAGCTAAGTTCCCAGTGGATTGACTTATTCAAATAATATTCACAATCTCCAGAGCATTCAGGCTGGCCCCAGTTGTCTTAAACCTGGTTCCAGGGTGATTAAGGCAGATGCACAATGACCCAGAATGTGAGAGTTCATTAATGGAAGTGCTTGGGATATGGACTAAATTACCTTCTCAAGAAGGGAGAACCATCAGCCTCTACTCAGTCCTCAACACAGAGTCAAGACAGCATTAAAAACAAAACAAACAAAGCTATATTACAATTGAATCCTTGATGTCTTGAAATCAAATTTTAGCTTGAGTATCTGGGATATTTGAGTGGGCAAAATAGTAGAGGAGACTTTTAAAGAATAAGGCAGAAGTTGCCCTAAATACCATGGAAAACATTTTATTTTGAGAGTAAAAAGGAAGAACACATTTAAAGGTATAAAGAGTCATTGTAGGCCAACCCATTGCCAAGTTTTCCATTTATATGACACAAGCCAAAAAACAGATCTAAACAGTATCTTGATGGAGTTGTAGTGTGTTTAAAGTAGGAGTTACATTTCTATGATAATAATATATCAGTATATTCCTTAGATCAAGGTTGGAGGTCTTGCAGCTTCATTTTAGAAGGCATGAACTGACAGTTCAGTAGGTATATGTAAAAGTTAATGACATTTGTAAGCAAGAGTAAGGGGCACATGTAAGAAATAGATAGAATCCCCTAGTAGCAAGGAGAAAAGGAGTAGGGGAAGGCACTGGAGAGTGGGAGGTTCTCTCCTTAATCGGTCAAGAGGTGTACCTGTATGAGGCAGTTGCCTACTGGGGAAAGCAATAATTTCCACTTAGTTTTAGAATGGCACAGGTAGTAGAAACCTTTTTAAGATTTTCTCTTCAGCATGGAGTAGAGTGTAAGGGTATATGTTCTGGCAGAGTACAAGGAACATGTCAGGATCTGGGTTGGAGCAAATAGTGAGCTCAAGAAACAACAGAATCCCTGATATCAAAAGAAGAAACAGTAAATGTCTTATGTCCAATTTTATAGTGTCTTAGAAAAAGCAGTTTTAGATTAAGAAAAAGTAAGAACCCAGTTGGGGGTTAATTTTTTATTCCTTTTTTTTTTTTTAACTTAAATAGTTGTTCTTTGAGAAGTCAACTAAGCAACTCAATTAAATTGGTTGCCTACTGAAGAGGTGAAAGTTCTATCAAATGCCTTTCTCAAGAGCCCAGCACTGTATTTTGAGAAGTGAAATGTGTGCATAGTCACTATAGTTCAGTGATATCTGAAACTCCAAAGGAGATAAGTAGAGTCTTGGTAAGTCCTCGTATTGTCATCTGACCATACGTGGAGACATTTGTGACTTTGATTTATATTTTAGGCATCTGTGAGGCAAGAGATTCCCAGAATTCCTTCCCCTGAAGGGGACAACGCTTCTCTTAAGCTACAGCCCAGAGTTTGTAGAAATGTGCAGATTGGACCATTTGCTAACCAGAGCCTTCAACCTTAAGATGCCTTCACATACTTTTTTTGCCAGTCGTGTTGAACCTTGAGTCCCATCCTCTATCAGTTAAGATTCTACAGAACTCTCTAATTTATGATGGTGACAATACCATTTGCAAAGTGTATGGACTTATTGTTGTTCACTCAGTTTGTTCTAAGGGGTTTCCCAGGTAGCTAAGGGGTCTGGAAGAGAAGTGATCTCCTCCAGGACAATGATATCTGGCAAGTGACTGAGGACAGGGGAAGCCTCTCCCTCCTACAAATGGAATATACCAGAGGTTTCAGGTTTGGCTCCATCTATATTAAGGAGGCCTCAGAAAAAAAAAAAAAAGAAAAAAAAAAAAAAAAAAAATAAAAAAAAAAAAAAAAAAAGGAGGCCTCAGTAACCTTGACAAGCTTGTAAGATGCTGCTTTCATGACCCAACGAATAATGATAGATAGCTAGATATGGAGGGTTATAGTCTCAGGGTTTGTGAGAGCCTCTATTTTCAGGAGAGCCCAGTCTGTGACTAGCAGTTTTTACAGTAATGGTGTTAAAAAGGGCAGTTGTTGGTTTTTTTGTTTGTTTGCATCAGAAACCCATAGGTAATTTATGGCCATCATAGGTCATCCAGAGACTCCAGGAGGCATGAAGGAAGGTTGCTAAAGTTTTTACAATGAAAGAGTCTCTGAGATCACGAATGTGAGTGACTTTTGATTTGGATTTGGAAAGATTCTAGAACTTTTTTTTTTTTTTAAGGTGGGCTGATTTGTTAGTAGCACCATTAGTGAAACAAAGTAAAATCTGCAAATAAGGAGTACATTGCTTTCAGAACTCAAAAAGAGTTTCTTTTTATTTATTTATTTTTTTAAAAGATTATTTATTTATTTATTTATCTGAGAGAGAGAATGGGAGACAGAGAGCATGAGAGGGGGAGGGTCAGAGGGAGAAGCAGACTCCCTGCTGAGCAGGGAGCCCGATGCGGGACTCGATCCCGGGACTCCAGGATCATGACCTGAGCCAAAGGCAGTCGCTTAACCAACTGAGCCACCCAGGCGCCCCTCAAAAAGAGTTTCTAATGAGTGTGCCAAATGAATCTCCTCAATGGAGGATATCATCAGTGTGATGTCATACCTGTGCTCCTGAACAGAAGTGGATGCAGTTAAGATCTTGTCTGCAAAGATGGTGTGCATTGGCACAGCTGTCAAGGTACATTATAGGGAGACTAGTAAAGGTGTTTGTGTCCTTTGGAGGTGAAGGTGAACTGCTGCTGATGGGTTATTAAAGTAAGAATGGAATAGAACATAGAACATATAAGTCCAATATATGATGGTAAGTCATTTACTGGCTACTGATTGAATAGAGTTAGTAATTTCAATAATATTGGGTATTGGGGACTCAATGGATATGACCAAAGCATTAAGGTTGTGGTAATTTACCATCATACACCATTTATTCCTTCCTCGTTTAAGAACAGGAAAAACTAGGCCGTCAAATGAAGAAGCAGTGGAGATATCACCCATTCATTAATTAGGTCTTATATAATAAATTTTGATCCTTGAAGACCCCATTTTGATTTATTTGGGATGTATTAACCATTCTAACTAGGGGCTCATGGGGTCCCATTTTATCAAGCCAGTTTGTAAGTGTCAAAGACTTAGTTTAATTTAAATTTATTACTCACGATATAAGAGTGTTTATGTCTAATATGAGATATATCAGGGCAAAGGGTACTATGACTATGGGAAATTTAGCCAAGGCTGTAATTAAAATGAGGCATGGCTATTTTTTGTCCAGTTTATATTTAGTTATTTTCCCAAGATTATACAGGATACCATGTTTAAATTTAGTGGGATCCTCAACTATAATTTAAGGGCCAGTACTGATGAAATCCATGAAGTTTTGTCATTGGTGCATTTTAGCAAATGTTGAAGTTAATCTAGAATCCATGTTGTAGAAACAAAAAATCACTCAGTATCCTTACAGCTTATTGTTATATAAATTTTGTTAATATATTTTGTACTTTCAATTGGCTCAAATTATGGACCTTCATTTTAATTTAATTATGTCTGTGTGTGTGTGCCTTGTTGTTGTTAGTTCCTCTCCAGGTATCCTGGGTTTTAGTGTTTTTTTAATCCCTCCCCACCCCCCGCCCCACACATTTTTTCCCTGTTTTGAACTTCTAGCAGCCTAAAGCCACAGTTTTTAGTTTCTGTCTTTGTCTGGTAAGTCATAGTGTGGACGTCCTGTGGGTTATAGGAGAGGGGAGGAGAGTGGTAGCCCACCTCATAGGCAGCCATCTCTTGTTCCAACCCTTCCCAGTCCACCTCCTAGGGATTGGGGTCTATGCTTAGAGAATTCTAGCTGCCTCTCCTTGGACAGCACAGCTCCTTGTCCAAAGTATCAGTCAATTCAAATGTTGATATGGAGTGGCACTTAGTAAAGCCCAAGTACACTGGAGTGTTTTTTCATGATTTAAGCAATTGGGTAACTTTGGTAAGTGTATGAGGGGGTTGAGGCACAGAGATGATGCATTCATTCTCTTGTCCAAGAGTCTCAACTTTGGTTTAAACACTGGGCTACTGACTTACAGTTTTTTTTTTTCCCTTTTGGAGGTTTTTTGCAACTGATATATGATAAGCTAGGGTGACCTGACTGATATAATGAGGAACTTTCTAAAATAAGAATTATACAAAAATGCAATGCACTTTCTTCAGAGAAATGTGAATAAGGCTTTGCAATCAATTAGACATGGATTTAAATCTCACTCCATTGTTCCCAGCCAAATGCATGTATATGGTCTGGCACCTCATGGATGTCTTATGAGCATTATTTTCTCTCCATTAAGGCAGTAGCTTTCAAATAATCCTGTGGTGCATCATATTTCCACAGTGGTGCCTCAGGACTCCTGGTATACCTCTGAGGGGATGCTAAGGTAGAGTTCCAGGTCTGCTGTCTCCTATTTAATCAGTGTGGCCCTATTTGAATATCTTTACATACCATAGTGGTATTTAAATTTAGGTGACTAAAAATCTCTAAGGGAGCATAGAATGTAAAAACTGGTGCTCTAGAGAATTCCTTGTGAATGGAAATGTTCTAAACATTTTAGATGACTGAAGTTGAGCATAAATTGGGTGGCAAGATGTCCTAATTTTCCCAGAACAGTCTTGTATTCTGGGAAATTAATGATTAATTAGTAATCATTCCCTAATTTACTCTCAGAAGTTGCCCTGTTTGGATGGTAAGATTATGGTCACCCTAATGAAAAAGTTGAGCATAATGGCATTATGAGTAAATGATGATGATGATGAGTTAACATTTACATAAAAGTCCCCAATATACTACAGATTTCTTTTTAAAAAGCGATTCTTTTTTATCTGATGAATAAATAGACTAGATGGCACTTTAAAATATGCTTCAACTTTGAGATTCTATCATATTATAAATATTAGAAATAACCTAGAATAATCCCATCTCTTTAGAGGATGAAGAAACTGTCATTGCTAAAAATAACACATTTTGATAATACCCAATAAACAGAAGCCATGAGAAACAGAAAAATTTCAACTGGACATCATTTTCATATTTGAAAGTATTATGTGGTTCTAAGAGATGTATCTTAGAAGAATGAGGGATATCTTAAGAGTTGCTGGAGAGGGGTGCCTTGGGGGCTCAGGCCGTTAAGCATATGCCTTCAGCTCAGATCATGATCTTGGAGTCCTGGGATCCCGCATCAGGCTCCCTGCTCAGCGGAGAGTCTGCTTCTCCCTCTGCCCTTCACCCTGCTCCTACTCTCTCACCCTGCTCATGTTCTCTGGCTCTTGCTCTCTCAAATAAATAAATAAAATATTAAAAAAAAAAGAGTTGCAGGACAAAGTCAATTACATTTGAGCAGCAAAAACCATATTCTGACCAAGAGCTAGAGCCATCAGGCACCAGTTACACATTTTCATCTGGCTTAAAACGTAGGTTCCGAATCTAAGGGACATGTTTCACATTATCTCTTCCGTCTTTTTGTGATGGAGTCACTGACAATTATAAATAGGGTTCACATGTATCCTTAGTGTTCAAGGGTCCAGCTTCAGCCTAGCCAATGTTTCCAGTTCTTTAATACTCGGGAAAGCAAAAGGACAGTTCCAAAAATATTGTTTTAGGAAAGCAGTCCTTCAAGTCACATAGGCTTATATAATTGTAGTGTTAGTGGTAGGCATTTTAAAATTTATGAAAGTTTTGAATCATAGAAAATGTATTTGACTCTATATTGTTAATATTTTATATTAGAAAATCTAAGCTTGAATATTTATATTTTAAATACTTAAGACAATTTGACCTTTAGAAAAATGATTTCAATATATAACTCCAATTTCAAATGTATAACTGAGAGTTTAGATTTTAAGTTGAAGTCTTTCTAAATTTAAAAACGATATTGGAGTGTTTAAGATAACTTGGAATCACTCCATTAAAGATCTAATGTATTGCATTTTTAAGAATCACCTAAGTGTTTGCAAAGATTTGTCAACTAAATAATGGAGGAACTTAGAAAGGAATTCAGGTATTTCAAAGTATCTGAATAGTAGAGGGACTATATGCAGAACTTAAGCATAGCTTGTTTAAGTACTTCATATGGCCACTTAAATCCTTTTGACCATTACAAACCAAATTTAGAAAATTCATTCTTTTATAAGCATCTTTGTTTGTGGGAGAAAAGGCAATAATCAAAAATAGTCCAAGAGATATCATTGTTCATCCTCCTAAGCAACCACGCATCAATTCTATTTCCTGATAACTCCCAGACTTACTTTACAGGTGTAAAATAATGTCATGTGGCCCACATAATAAAGTTTAAGTATTTAAATATAATCATAAATTTGACAGAATACTAGCCTCTTGTGAGTAATGGGGATTTGGGAATAAATCTAATCTCCTCCATGTAGAACATTCTCTCTATGTTTTATTAATGGAAATAGACAATTTTCAAGGATTTTCAAACCATAAATGCAGCCCAGCATGAAAAGTCTAAAGCTCAGACCTTGGGTTTTTATCTAACGGAAAGTTTAATCATGAAATCAATATTTTGTGAACAAAAATTCTAGTGAGCTGTGTGTGGCTGGGGAGAACATTTTCATGGTTCAGTGATGCTACTTAGTAAGTGAAAATCATTGAAGCATAACCAGAGAAGGAAATTTGTGGAATAAAACATTCAGCTGTTTTTACAAGATATTGGGCAATGCAAATTATTTTGTCTAACCACTGTGATTTTTTAAAGCTTGCTGATGCCTATATAATGGCCCATCAAAGCAATATAACTTATAGTAGTGTGCTTTTCATTCCCCTGAGTTTATTGATACCTAATTCTATGTTTTAAGTCACTCTGCATCACAATTGCATAAGCTTAACAAAGTTTTTAGAAGAAGAAGAGATTTGGGGTGAAGAAAATTTTAGTGCATCCTTTTCTTTTCTTTAAGGAGAGGAAGAGGCTAAAAGAAGTAGCTCTGTGTGGGGTCATGTAAGCATCCACAGAGCACTGGGGAAACCTCATGGGGAAGCTATGGGAAATGTAACCAGCTCCTCCCCATCTGCCACAAAGCTCTACAGTGATGAATCATTTTAACTGTGTTCAACGTACTTGGATGTTGACTTCCTTAATTCTAGAAAACTAAACAGAGCAGGCAACAGAAAGACATTTTTTTCCTTCTAAGAGTGAAAGTGATGAGGTTAAAAAAATGAAGGAACGAATATGAATATGAAAGTAAGGGAAAGTCTGATCAGACAAGATGCAACTTACACAGGGGAAGATGAAATAAAGAATTGGTTGGCACTTTCTAAATAAATCAATGGCTCTGTTGACCTGATACAAGCTTGATTCATCCTTTCATTTTTGGGTTTCTCTCTTTTCTTTTGTTGTCCTCATGATTCCTGTTGTATGAATTCATGGTTTAGGTTTCCCTGGTGGGGAAGTAGCACACACATGGGATGTAACTCACCAAAAGCAGAATCTGTTTCAAGTCCCTCAGCAAAGTGTGTGTCTGTCATTGTCTCACTGACTCTAGGTCCAGTTCACTTCTTTTCAAATACAGCTAGTTAATCTAAGTGTGATAGACACAGATGGGAGCCACCCAGATCTCCCTCAAGAAAGGACTGCCCTGTTGCAGGGGTGTGGTCAGCAGAGAGCAGCCTCGCGGGAGGTATGACTTTTCCTAGGCAGTCTACCTAGAAGAATGAGAAGGCTGGGGTATGCATACATGCAGTCATTTCAGCTCCAGATAGGATAACTCTGACAGATAAGACTCGAGCTAGGTCTCTCCTGCAGGTTGACCAGGACTTTGTTGGACCTACATCAGAGTTAAACTTCTGCCTCTGCCCCATCATGCTTCCTCACTTTTTCTTTCAGGGATGCTGATCTCTAATATATATCTTGCACCCAAAACTTCATCTTAGTGTATGAGCATTCCAACTTGTGATGCTAATTCGTATTAAAGTTTTGTTAGCAAATAATAGCTTAATGTATTATACTTAGCCTGTGGGTGTGTGGCAGTTGAAGAGACCCCTGGGCATTAAAATCACAATAGGTGACTGATGTCAGCCTTCTGTGTGTGACCTTCTCAAGTGACTTCAAGGAGATATCACAAATAGCAAGATCCAGAAAACCAGTAAAACAAAGGCATGCAGGTAATATTTTTGAATAATCAGATGCAATAGAAATATAACGTATTAAGATGACCTAAGTGTCTTTCTGAAATTTGTGTGAAAATCAAAAAGCCTTGATTTTTACAACCTTAACAAGTATTTGGAGAACTGCTCATGAGTACATATACTCATTTCCCATTTTTTATATATAATTCCTGTTCTTCAGAGTTCTTCAGAGCAATTTGAGACTGTCTCCCAGGCTATAGGCCTCAGTCAGACAATGAATAAAGCATTTACTGACATACTCTGAGGTTGGCTTTCTTTCAGTCGACATTCCTGAAAACACAAAGACTTACCCCAAAACAGGCATTCTAAAATGCAAGGATTTTCATAACTTGGTAGACTAGAAATTCTTGCCAATGTTTAGAGAGCAGGAAAGTCTCCCTAGAATCATTTTAATAGACCTCAATAGGAAGCTGGTCACTCTTTATCAACCATTTTACCAAGACAGACAGAAAGAAAACATTAAATTAATTCCCTATGAAAAGACAAATGATTCACTTTTGATAATATATATAATTATTTTAAAACCAGCAATGTGTCAGATGTTGTATTAAATTATGTTAACTTATTATCACTAATCCATTCATGTAGCAGTCCTTATCTAACTTTATATAGATAAGGAAACCAAGGTTCAGAAAAGATGAATGAATGAATGAACGAACGGATGAATGAATAGTGAAGCACAGCAGAGTCATAAGCCAAAATATATCTGAACTCCAAAGCCAGATATCTTCTGGATTTTGAGGGGGAAAAGAAGGATGAGATTTGAGAAGAGGAAATAATCCTGATGCTATTACTAGTTTACCAGCGGTCTGGAGCAGAGACAGAATAGAAAGAAAGAGAAGAAAGTTTAGAGGCCTAAGAAAATTTCACAACTGATTCTATTCCTTTTGAATTGCCTTCACCAATGTCAAATGCTCCATCAAATTATTTTTGCATGAAATTTGACATAAAATAATATGAATAAAATATTTTAAATTGAGTTCCCTACTTATAAGCTAAAACTTTTAAGAATCTAGAAAAGATTAATATAGTCCCATCAAGACCTTTGATAATAATGAACAGTATGAATAGAAGCTCAACATCATCACATATTTTTTGAGTCTCTGGAAAATACCACATGAAACACAAAGGCGCATTACTTTGATAGCTTTTATTATTTACATGCAGTTAAGGTTTTCAGGTATCTAATGATAAACTCCTAAAGGCAACACACATCAGAATGGTTACCTTGGCAACTGAAGCTAGCCAACCACAGAAACATTTTAATAAGACAGCCGCACCATCAGTGAGAAAACAGTCCCAGTTTGATGAGGAGGAAAATTGGCACACTGCACCTCAACGAGGCAGGAGCACATATAAGATAGGCACCAGCAAATGCTGCAAGAGGACGTGTTCTACAATTCTACTTGCAACAAAAATCATTCCGGCTCAAAAGCTATACTGGTTGCCAGGGGATGTTTAATATTCCAGTGTGCACTGAGTCCTCACAAGGTTAAGATTTTGGTCTGCCAAAATCTTTAACATAATATTGGATGGTCTCATTCAATTGAGTCTAGGCACACAGACGATATTTTGAAAGGGGTTTGCAGGGCACTAGAAAACTTGGTAAAATGCTCCATGAAAGCCTTTGAAATAAATGGATAGAGAGAGAACTCTAAAAGGTCAAAACTTAATCCATTGATCTCATCTATTAAGGTGTGGAGAACCAGGGAGTGAGAACTGCAATCTTCCTCAGCCCCTTCAACCATATCACATGGGCATTTCCAACTCTCTTAATTTGTGAGGCTGAGTTTAAATTGATGGTCTTCTGGGAAAGTTAATTGGAATGTCATTTTTTATAGGTCAGACAAATACCTTACATACTGGTTTTGGCACCACAGGATAAGATCATCCAATGCATAGAGAATATGCCAAACTGTGGAACCAAAATCCTACAGTATTATTTTAGTATGTACAGGCAGCTGGGTTGCAAACACCACATTATAATTAACATATTTGCTCAAAAATAGTTCATCTGTTTAGGCTGAATAAATATGTGCATAATATACTCTAAAAAAATTAGAGTCTGAATTTCTTGCATTGAATCAGTGGGCCCTGTTAATGATACTTCCAGTGTGTTCTCCTCCGGCCTGACTTCACTGCATCAGGTACCCATTTTCCACCTGCTTAAAGAACCTTATAATACTGTTTGTCACATTGTTTTGTAATTTTTGTATACTGGCTTGTCTCTTCTCTTAACTGAAAACTCTTGGAGAATAGTAATCTTATTCGCATGTACATCCCTAGGACATTATCAGTATCTGGCTCAGAGTTAAGTTTAAAGTTAATGTATTTTGACTGAATCAGTAAAATAGGGAACACATGTGAATATAATTATCGTCACTAGTGGAACGTCTGTTGACTTCTGATCTTCCCGGTGATGCAGCTGCCTCACGTGGCCACTTGGTAACTTGGGTTTTCCTGATCAACATGGAAATAAACTCAGAGTAAGAGGACAGCTACTATTTTCCCCCTCTTTGTTAGATTCACACTCACTCTGAATTACTGGTTATCTAATGTTGTTTTGAAATAATCTTACCTGTTGGAATTTTCCCTGCCTAACCACCTTGGATATAAACCTCAGATTTAAAACCTTAAATTTCAGTTTATCATATATACTGGGGAGTCCCTGTGCGCCCTATTGACTGGCTGCTTCCCTGAGAAGCTGCTGACTAAGCCCACTCAGGCTGTCTAAACTTAGCCCCTGAACTGTGTCTGCCTCCAAATCTGCTTAACATAAATTATTAACATGATGACCAAGGATTTTGCTTTTTAAATTTTGTGCATTGTCTTTATGCCATGAAACACCTAGGAATTATATATGCTGGCATCATGAAAAGCCAACCACATATAAGTGAGACTTTATGGTATTTGTTCTGTGACTGGCTTATTTCACTTATATGTTATCACAAGTTCATAATGCTATAATCTACATAAGTGTGCAGATATCTCCCTGAGATAGTGATTTCATTTTCTTTGGAGATATATTGCACTGTGATCTGAATGTTTGTGTCCTCCCCAAAGTCATATCTTGAAATCCTAACCCCTAAAGTTGATGGTATTATTAGGTGGGGCCTTTAGGAGGTGATTAGGTCATAAGGGTAGAGCCTTCATGAATATGATTATTTCCCTTTTAAAAGGGACCCTACAGAGACCCTTAATTCCTTCTATTCTGTGTGGGGATAAAGTGAGAAGTCTGAACCTGGAAGGGGGCCCTCCACACTGGCATCCTGATCTCAGACTTCTGGCTTCTAGGATGGTGAGAAATAAAGGTTTGTTGTTTCTAAGTCATCCAGTGTGTGATATTTTGTGATAGCAGCCCAAAGACAAACCCAGAAGTGGAATTTCTGTGTCATATGGAAGCTCTATTTTTAATTTTTTGAGAACCCTCCATACTGTTTTGCACAGTGGTTACACCACTTTTCATTCCCACTGAGTGTGCACAAGGGTTCCCTTTTCTCCACAGCATCACCAACACTTGTCATATTTTGTCTTTTTGATAATAGCCATTCTAACAGGTGTGAGGTGATATCTCATTTTGGCTTTGATTTGCATTTCCCTGATGATTGGTGATATTGGGCATCTTTTCATACACTTGCTGGCCATCTATATGTCTTCCTTGGAAAAACGTTTATTCAGGTCTTTATCCCACTAATAGAAGCAGAGAATAGAATAGTCGTTGCCAAGGGTTTGGGCATGGGGAAAATAGTGAAATGTTGGTCAAAGATTACAAGTTCAAGTATGCAAGGTGAATAAGTTCTGCAGATCTAATGCACAGCATAGTGACTATGGTTAAGGGTACTACTGTACTGTACTCTTGAAATTTGCAGAATAAGAATAAATCTTAGTTGTTCTCACCAAGGGAAAAAAAGTTACATCCAAAAATGTATATATATGTATATGAAATGATGGACATTTGATTAACTTGATTATGGTGATCATTTCACATTATATATGTATATCAAACATTATATCAAAACATCATGTGTACACCTTAAATGTATACAATTTTTATTCATCAATTATACCTCAAATAAAACAGGGGGAAAAGCCCTGACAATCATCTGGTCATCCATTTGACAACAAAACGTGTAGGCACACTAATCCATCTTGGTCTTTTAAAATTTTTTTTTCAGGGAGTAATATTTGCTTGGAAGGTATTCTTTGATCTTTATATGAAAATTCCTGTTGCACACAAGATTAATATCCTATCCCCTTTTTAGATAAACTGAGACTCTGGATGGAAGTTGTGTGTGATCTAACACTATGTAAAGCCTGGACAAAAATCCAATCTTACTTTCTCCTTAAGAGTCCTCCAAGACCCACAAATAATATCCCACCTCAAAAAAATAACTTAACATTTTTTTTTATTAATTCCATTTGAGTCACAAGAAGTGCTATATTATTCATATTGTTCTTAAATGGATGTTGTGATAATTTGAGCGGATTTCTATATAGTAGCAAAAACTTAGGTGCATGATAAGAAATACAAAGGCTTTTGTGTATAATTTGTCAAGCTATTGTGTTGTGAAAAAGTGGAAAAGGCTTTTGGAAATACTTATTTAAAAAAAATCTGACATGTATAACCTTGTCCCTGTTGTATGTGGCATGGTTTGTATATATAAAAGGCCTCCTATTAGATGTTTCATAGCTCATTTTGGGCTACTCTTATATTAGAAGCTTATCTTTATATTTTTATCCATTCTCTCATTTCCCTTAGAAATCTGTGCAGTTTCTTTTCCAGAAAAATACCATCTGGTTTGATAAACTAATGAAGCTATATCATAACAGGCCTCTTGATAGAGAGGCATAATAAACATTTATTTAAACTTATGTCATAAAGACAAAACAAATGTCATATTTAAAAAAGTACAAGATGACCTTTGGAACAAGGCTAACAATCTCATACCAAGATGCGTAAGTGATATAGCTAACATTATGTCTCATTTGTCATGATCTACAACCGCACAAATGATACTTGTATTCGAAAAGGTCAGGATGGATGATGTGATTGCTTAGTAAGATTAACACCACTACAATTTAAATTAGATATTTTACAATCGCATTGCTGGAATTGTTTAATGGTCACTGGGGACAATTGATGATATTTGCATCTGAAATTTTCTACAATTATCACAGCCATGTGTAATTATCTATGATTCAGAGTGGTGAAGATGTTAGGTCTCAGAACTTTTCTTCTGGGTCATATCTTGGGCCTACATTAAAATATCTTTGGGCCCGACTCTACAGAACTTGCACAGTCCATGCTTTAATTGCGTGTCTTAACTTTTAAAATATTATGATAAACTCATCTTCCAGTCGATTGTTAAAAATTTAGGATCTGCGGTGGGCAAACTTTTTCTGTAAAGCACTAGTTAATACATAGTACATAGTACACTAGCTTTGTGTGTTGCTCATGTCTATAGTTATAATGGGAAATACACAAAGAAATGTGTGTATCTGTGTTCCAAAAGAACTTTATTTACAAAACCAATAGTGGCTGAATGGGCTGTGTTTTGACTCCTGATGGAATAGCAGAGTTCTACATTGTGATAGATAAAAATTACTCTAAAATTTTAATGTGCAAATTACCAAATAATCTACTGTGAAAAATGTTATTCATTGGGCTTTCCTGGAAGGAAAGGCAGTCCCTCCTTGTTATCTTCAGTGTTGCCTGGGATATATGTGATGCTAATAACAGGAAAAGAGTGAACAGTAATAGGCGCAGATTTCAATCCCAGAACTGAGAAAGTAAAGATCAATATAGAATCTCATAAATATATCTATGAAACCAAATAATTTAAAAGCACATATAAATCGAGTAAAGTCATATATTAGGGCTTGTGTGTGTTTAAATTGACTAATATCCTTCAATTATAAACACATTTTTTAATTTCAAGTTTATTTATCCAATGAGAAAGAATTAAAAAAAGAAGAAAGCCTTGGTTAGTTGATGCACGTGATGTGTGATGACAATCTACTGTTTTGTTAATTACAATAGGATAAGAGGAGCTTTTAAATTTCTACCTCTGAAAGAAGTTAAACAATCATAAAATTGTACAGATGAATTCTCATGTCATTCAGTCCAAATTCTTTATTTTATAGATGCCCAGGTGACTACTACTGAAGGATTCAGAGCATGTTCTCCAAATCTTGAGTTAGTAATCTTTTCAAAACATGATTTAAAACTATCTTATTTTCTTGTAGAAAACATCACAGGGGCGCCTGGGTGGCTCAGTTGGTTAAGCGACTGCCTTTGGCTCAGGTCATGATCCTGGAGTCCCGGGATCAAGTCCCGCATCGGGCTCCCTGCTCGGCGGGGAGTCTGCTTCTCCCTCTGACCCTCCTCCTTCTCATGCTCTCTGTCTCTCATTCTCTCTGTCTCAAATAAATAAATAAAATCTTTAAAAAAAAAAAAGAAAACATCACAGTACATGGTGATAAAGTACATAAAATCTTTAACATTAAGAGAATTCAAAAATCCTACCTACATTCCCGATGATCCCTTAGGCAGGTTTTCAATGCTTTATCCAGGGTTTATAAAGTTTATGCATTTGCTAAAACACTGAGGTTAAAAATGGATCAATCTCTCTTTAGAGAGTAAAAATCCAAGAAATAAAACTGGGAGGAATCTTACTGATAAACAAAAACAACAGTGTACATGATTACTTTATCAAAAATATATATGTAAAAATGAAAACATAAAAAAAGCTGGGTTACCAAATAAACAATTCAACAGCAAAATAAATCTAATAACCTGATTTTAAAATGGGCAAAGGATTTGAATAGATATTTCTCCAAATAAGACAAACAGGTACATGAAAATTTGCTTAACATCACTAATCATCAAGGAAATGGAAATAGAAACCACAATGAGATATCACCTCACCCTGTTAGGATGGCTACTATAAAAAATAAATAAAGAAAGAAAACAAGCATATACTAGACTGTAGAGACATTGGAGTCCTTGTACACTATTGGTAGGAATGCAAAATAGTATAGCTACTCTTGAAAACAATATGGAAGTCCCTCAAAAAATTTAAAAAAAAATAGAATTACCATATGATTCAACAATCCTACTTCTGGGTGTTTATCCAAACAATTTAAAGAGATAGTAGCTCTCCATCTTCAGTATAGCACTATTCACAATCTGAATGGATAAAGAAAATGTAATATAAACATACAATAGAATATTATTCAGCCAAAAACAAGAAAAAGAAAAGAAAAAGGAAACTACCATTTGTGATAGGACGGATGTATCTTGAAAACATTATGCGAGGTGAAATAAGTAATTCCCAGAAAGCAAAATAATGCATAATTCCCCTTGTAAGAGGTATCTACAATAGGCAAATTCATAGAGTCATAGAGTGGGATGATGGTTCTCAGAGGTTGGGAGAAGGGGAAGTGGGGAGTGGCTAATCAAAGGTATAAAGTTTCAGTTACAGCAAAATAAATAAGCTCTAGAAATCATCTGTAGAACAGTATACCTACAGTCAATAATACTTAATTGTACACTTAAAAATGTGTTAAGAGAGTAGATCTCATGTTGTGTTCTTACCAAAATGAAATAATTTTTTAAAATGAAGTTACCAGATAAATATATCTGTTTTACAATGAATGATACGTAGATGTATACTCTTTAAAGTGGTTAGACTTTGAGCTATTTAAATATACTTAAAAGATAAATTGATACATAAGACTAGGTCCAAATATGCAGTGTAACATTATCATTGATATATAAAATATAACCTGTTATATAGTGTCAGATGTTTCTTTTAGTCCATTTTTATCAAAATTTTTTCAATTCATGTCCTTCTTTGAAAAATATAGATATCTTATTACTTACCTGAATTGTTTGTGGAAATAATTACTTATTTAAAATCCCTTACTGTTTTTCACAGTGGCTGTACCAATTTACATTCCCATCAACAGTGCATGAGAGTTCCTTTTTCTCCATATCCTCACCAATACTTCCTGTCCTTCTGGTTTTGACCATACTGACAGGTATAAGAGGATACCTCATTGTGGTTTTGATTTGTATTTCCCTGATGACTAACGATGCTGAGCATCTTTTCATGTGTCTGCTGGCTATCTGTATGTCTTCTTTGGGAAAATGTCTATCAGGTCTTCTGCTCATTTTTTAATCATATTTTTGTTTGTGTGTGTTGAATTGTGTAAGTTCTTTATATATTTTGGATATTAACGCCTTATCAGATATATCATTTGCAAACATCATCTCCCATTCAGCAGGTTTCCCTTTTGTTTTGCTGATGGTTTCCTTTGCTGTGCAAAAGCTTTTTATTTTGATGTAGTCCCAATAGTTTATTTTTATTTTTGTTTCTCTTGCCTTAGGAGACATATCTAGAAAAATGTTGCTATGGCCAATGTCAGAGAAATTATCACCCATGTTCTTTTCTAGGATTTCCAGTTATGAAATGAATAAGACACAAGAATAAAGGGCCCAGCATAAAGAATATGGTCAGTGATATTGTAATAGTGTTGTATGGTGACAGATGTCACTCTACTTGTGGTGGCCATAGCATAATATATAGAGAAGTTGAATCATTATATTGTATACCTGAAACTAGTGTAACATTGTGTTTCAACTATACTAAAATAAGAAAAAATAAGTAAAATGCCCTAAATATTATTTTCCTTCAACTCAAACATTCATCTCTAGATCTTTTCTGCTCTTAAGAGGTATAACTATGTAGGAGATGGTTTCCTTAGGGATGAAATTCATTGATTTAGTTGATGGGACAATAAGTAAATTAAGGAGAGCCTTAGGATATAAGATTAATTTACAGAATTCAATGGTATTTCTGTGTACCAACAACAAAAATGGAAATAAATTACAATTATTTAAAAATAATTAAAATATTTAACATTAGATACTTAGGAGCAAATTTAATGAAGAGTATTCAATATTCCTTCACTAAGAATTACAAAATATTACTGAAAGAATTTGAAGAAGATCCAAATAAAATAGAAACATGTAATGTGTTCATTGATTAGAAGACTCAGGGTATTTGAGACATGCATTCTCCTCAGTAAGGATACAAAGAAGTTGCCTCAATATGGATACAAAGAAAGTGCCATCAAAATACCAGCAGCTTTGTAAAGATGTGGATGTGCATGTGTGTATTTGTGTGCATGCACTTGCACACATCTGAAAATTCACATGGTAATTAAAAATGTATTTGGAAATGCAAAGACATAAAATAGTGAAGAGCAAAGATGGAGAAATTAAACTACCTGGTTTCAAGACTTAAAGTAATTAAAATTGTGATCAAAAGAACAGACTGTAGTCAAGAAATAGACCCACATGTACATATGTCATTTAATCTTCAACAAAGGCAAAAATATAATTAAATGTTTAATGTTTAGTATTTTCAATAAATGATGCTCTACAACTGGATATATATCTATGAAAAGAACCTAATCTTGACCCCTGCCTAACACCATATTCAAAAAACCAAAAACCAAAATGAAACAAAACAAAAAGATTGGAATAAATTCTGGACATAAAGAAAAGTAAATTACATTGAAATTTAAATCTTCTAAAGATTTATCTTCCTCAAAAAACACTATAAAGAAGAAAAGGAGTAAGCCACAGACTGGGAAAATATATTCATAGTTCATATATCAAACAAAAGCGTTTTAAACATAACATAAAAATAACCCTAATAATTCAAAAATAAAATCAACAAGTTTTCAGATGTGTGAAAAAGACTTGAAACGACATTTCAAAAAAGATTTATGAATATCCAATAAGCTCTTAGAAGTAAGCTTAACATAATTTGTAATCAGAGAAGTGCAAATTTAAAACACTTTGATAATGTTACTAGAAACTCACTGGATTGGCTAAATTTAAGAGGATTGACCATACCAATTCTTGGTGAGGATGTGGAGCAAATGAGACTCTCGCGGATTGCTGCTCAGACTGTAAAATGGTACAAACACTTTGGAAATGAATTTTGGCAGATTGTACAAAGTTAGAACACTTATCATGTGAGCTACCAATTCCACTTCTAGTATTTTCCTGAGAGAGAAAATATTTTCCATACAAATATTTTACATGAATTTCATGGAAGCTTTACTTACAACAACCATTAGCTGGTAATAGAAATGTTCATCATCGGCAATATATTGAAAGAATGCCAGATAGTCTCACCATTGTTGCATACCCAAAGCATCATTCTAGGCAAAATGTGGTCAGGTGGTTGCCTGCAGGGGAGGATGGTTGAGATTGAATATAAAGTGGTACAGTGAAGCTTTCTGGAATGGTGGAATGGTTATAAATATCAAGTGGAGTGGTGGTTAAACATTTACATTTGTCAAAACTCATCGGATTATATACTTAAAATAATGTGCAATTAAAAAAAATAGTGTTAGGTATAAATTATATCCATACAAATGCTAGAGAAAATGTAGATTAAATGTTATGTAACTTTGACATAAGGAAAATTTTATGTCTTAAAATTCAAATACCAAAAAAAAAAAAAAAGAATTGGCAATTTGCACTTCATGAAACTCTAAAAAGGAAAGCAATTCTTGCAGGGGTGCCTGGGTGGTGCAGTCAGTTAAGCCTCCAAGTTTTGGTTTCAGCTCATGTTCTGAGAGGGTCATGCGATCGAACCTCGGATTGGCTGTGCTCAGCACGGAGTTTGCATGACTTTCTCTCTCCCTCTCCCTCTGCCCTTCCACCACCCTCAAACAAATAAATAAACCTTAAGCAAACAAACAAACAAAGCATTGCAGACAGGAGCATCATGAGCAAAGTAAATAAGAACTAGAGAAAAATAATTATTTTTAATGGTTAATCTCTTTCTGTGTATCCATTTATCCATTCACCGCTTTCTGTCATCTACTTAGTATAAATATAAATTTTATATAGATGTAATCAGAGTGTTCACAAATAAATATCTGAAATGGTTCTTTATCACATAAAAGATTGTCAACTTTACTTAAAAAGAAAATAATTTCAAATTAAACTATGCAGAGATAGAACTTCTCCTCTATCACATTGGCAGGAGTTCCAAAATTTGAAAACATATTTATGTTGCTATGGAGAATAGACACTCAGATTGCTGTGAGAAATGCAAACTCACACAACAGCTATGGAAGTGAATTTGGAAATACCTGATAAAATTACCTATACATTTAAGCTTTGATACAGTGATCCCACAAACAGGAAATCTTTCCTTTAAGTATACTCACAAAAATATGGAAAGGCATTTGCAGAAGGCTCTTCATTGTAGTTTTTCTGTGCTAGCAAAAACGAAAAGCAGCCTAAATGTTCATCGATAAGGAACAGTGTGAATACAGTGCTATCCAAATTCTATGGAGTAGTCTCCATAGAATAAGATTAAAAAAATATATAGAAAAGTAGAAAAATTCCTTATCATGTGTTACTATTGCTTATATTTTAAAATATAAGAAATAATAAAATTCTTAACTATTTACTTGCATAAGAAAGGAAAAAATAGGGAGTAGAAGCCACAGATCCTGTATTTCTCTAAATATACATTAATTTGTGAATTTGACTTTATGACTTATAAACACATATATGTATGGATAGATAAAACTATATAGAATATTTATGACTTCAAAGTCAAATACAGGGGCACCTGGGTGGCTCAGTCAGTTAAGCGTCTGCCTTTGGCTCAGGTCATGATCCCAGGGTCCTGGGATGGAGCCCCATATCGGGCTCCCTGCTCAGCAGAGCCTGCTTCCCCCTTCTCCTCTGTCCCAGCGACTCTTGCTCCCTTTTTCTTTTTTTCTTTTTTTAAGATTTTATGTATTTATTCGTCAGCGAGAGAGAGAGAGAGAGAGAACAAGCAGGGGGAGCAGCAGGCAGAGGGAGAAGCAGGCTCCCCGCTGAGCAAGGAGCCTGATGCAAGACTCGATTCCAGGACCCCGGGATGATGGCCCGAGCCCAAGGCAGATGCTTAACCTACTGAGCCACCCAGGCATCCCTCTTGCTCTCTTTCGCTATGCAAAATAAATAAAGCCTTAAAAAATTTTTTAAAATGTCAAATACAGATATAGAAATTAAATATGAAAAAGTTTAATTGACTTTTAATATTAAAACCAAAATGAAATAATTATTCTGTGAATCAAGATGGTAGATAGCCCCAGAAAATAATATTTCAAATAATTTTAAAATATAGTAATTTGTACACTTCTTACTAGGAGCTATTATAAGAAAAAATAACTGAAAAAAAAAGTATTTAAACACTTACTTGGCTCTTTTAAATCCTTTGCACTTCCAAATAAGTGTTTTTAATTATCACACTTGCACATGTGCACATACACAAAGACACACTGCTGCTGGGATTTTGATGGTATTTCATTTTTTCTTTATCTTTCACTATATTAATGTCTTCTTACATAAGTAAATTTAAAATATTCAAATTATTTAAAAACCATTCATTGTTTCAGTAATATTTATCATAAATTTAGTAATTCAAAGCACCGTTATCATCATTAGAGAAAACAGATGCAAACTAAATCGAACACATTAAATATAAAACCCTATCCTCCTAAATTTAATCTGGAGATATAAATATGAATTTAAGGTATATTTTCTCTAAAACAAACACACAAATGGTAGCAAAAAACACCCATAGACCAGACTGTGGTACTGAAAACTACTTCCCTCACAAAATACCAATGATCCCTGGAAAAATGGCTAATTCCAAGAATGGGAGAAACATGCAAGATATGTCTGGAATATGGTGAGTCAGAATGCAAGATAGCTATCAAAATCTAGTGAGGCTATTTCAAAACGACCCACAAGAAATGCAAAGAGACTACTACTGGCCAAAAATAGGACTATTTGGGAAACAATGAAAATAATATTCTTAGATTGAATCATTTCAAATACATTTAAATTTATATTTAACTATATATAAACTATTTATAATCGCAGGCCAAAAAAACCTCATTTGTTACTTTCCTGAAAAATAGTAATTACTGGAGGAAAAGTCAAGTTTTTACCCTATCTGTGTTATATGAAACCTTACCTCAGGATATTCAAATAGTTAAGGGAAAAATTACTTTTTACAGAGAAATTTCACATAATAAATTAAGAAAAATGATTGAATTAATATATCACAATTTTGCAAACCCAGCAAAATAATGTAATGACAACAACATGGTTTCTTTTTTTATTCATTTTTTTAAAATTTAAATTCAATCAATTAACATATATGTGTATTAGTTTCAGAGGTCGTGTTTAGTGATTCATCAGTTGTATATAACACTCAGTGCTCATTATGTCACGTGCCCTCACTCAGTTACGCCACATGCCCTCACTCAGTTACGCCATCCCCCCATCCAAAATGGTTTCTTTGATGACAACAAAAAAGATATATGGAAATCAAAAAGTAAGGAGTAAAAAAATGAGATTTAAAAAGACAGGGACGCCTGGGTGGCTCATTCGGGTAAGCCTCTGACTTTGGCTGAGGTCATGGTCTCAGGGTCCTGGGACCAAGCCCCCCATTGGGCTCCCTGCTTAGTGGGGAACCTGCTTCTCCCTCTCCCTCTGCCGCTCCCCACCCTTGTTGTGCTCTCGTTCTCTGTTTCACTCGCTCTCGCTCTATCTCAAATAAATAGACTTAAAGAAAATGATAAGATCTTTAGATCCTGATTCAAACAATCCACTTTTGAGACAGCCAGGGAAACCTGAATCTTCACTGATTGCGGAGGTTAGCAATGATTGTTTAGTTTTTTTTAAGATATGGTTATGGTATCATTTTTATGTTTTTGTTAAAGTCTAATCTTTTAGAGATGGAATTGAACTATTCACAGTTGAAATGAAATGGAAGCCTAGGGTCTACTTAAACATAATACCTTGCCAGGGAGGAGAAGGAATGGTTAAAGAAGTATAGATGAGGGGCGCCTGGTCAGCTCAGTCTGTTAAGCGTCTGCCTTCCGCTCATGTCATGATCTCAGGGTGATGGGATTGAGTCCCGCATTGGGCTTCCTGCTCAGCGGGGAGTCTGCTTCTCCCTCTACTTTTCCCCCTGCTCATGATGTCTCGCGCTCTCTCTCTCACTTTTTCTCTCAAATAAAAAAATAAAATCTTAAAAAAAAAAGTATAGATGAGGCATGACTGGCCATGGGATAATTATTGAAACTGAATGATGTGTCCATTGTGATGAAGGACCCTACTGTATTCTCTCTCTATTTGTACATATTTGAAATTTCCCAAAATATTTCTTTTTTTAAAGATTTTATTTTATTTATTTATTTATTTATTTATTTATTTATTTATTTATTTATTTATTTATTTGAGAGAGAGAGAGATAGCATGTGGGGGGGGAGAAAGAGGGACAAGAAGACTCTGCACTGAGTGAGGAACTTGACATGGGGCTTGATCTCACGATCCTGAGATCATGACCTGAGCCAAAACCAAGAGCTGGACGCTCAATCAACTGAGCCACCCAGGTGCCCCTTCCCAAAGTATTTCTTATTCTCTCTCCTTTAAGATAGAATAGTCTCCTCCCTAGTACCAAACTCTATAGATAGGCATGTAGCTCAAATGTGCTAGTTTTCTATGATAACATATAATTTGCTTCATCATAATTGATTTTATATAATTTAATTTCAACATTCTTTATCTTTCTGGCTGTATTCCAGTTTTCACAAGAATGTAGTGTACTAGAAAGAACAAGTGCTTTGGATTCAGACAGATCTGGGTATGAGTCATGGCTTTAACTTTCTAGCTATCTGATTGATTTTGCAGTTTACTTCATCCCTGAACCTCTGTGTGCCATCTGTGTAATGACCATATAACAAATGAAAGGTTGTATGTATTTTAGCAAGATTTCCTAGCCTAAATTCACCTTTGGTTTCAGAAAAATCTGAGAACATATGTGTTTTAGTCAGTTTGAGCTGCTGTTATCAAAATACCATAGACTGGTTGGCTTAAACAATATACCTTTTTTTTTTTTTTTTTCCCATTTCCAGAGCCTGGGAAGTTCTACAGCTATATGCCAGTAGATCTGATTCTTGGTGAAGGCCCTCTTCCCAGATTGTGGATTGCTGATGGCCACCTTCTACTGTATCCTCACATGGTGGAAAAAGGAAACTCATATTTTTTCTTCCTCTTTTTATAAAGGGCTCCACCTTAGTGACCTCATCTAAACCTAATTACTTTCCATCCTGTGCCATCCCATTAGAGATTAGGGCTTCAACATAGGAATATTGGAGGGACACAGCAGTTCAGTACATAAAAGTATGGAAAATGGAATAGTAATACATCCAATAGTAATTCCCTTGCAATGAAGGGTTTGAAGCCTCTGATAAAATAACATGTTCTTTGGGGAGAAAGAATCAGACATGCCAGTAAGGCCAATTAGGGTGACTGGTTGCTGAAGAAGATGGAATTTGTGATTCTGAGAAGAGTGGCAGTATATTGAGAAGTCTACACCTCCACCATTCATTGGACAAATGTTTAAGTAATAACATGATCACAGAAAGAGTGATTTAACTGGAAATACTCTCTGATCAGGGAGCACAAGAGATATTCTTTTGAGACTTCTATAAAACTGTAACATGAAATGAACAGAGAGGAAATTCTTTCCACTTTGAAGCAAGATAGCTGGCAGTCAGATACCTTGAGGATATTGATGCAATTATAAAGAGTGATGGTAGAAAGGGGTTGCTAAATTAATCTCATGGTTTTGTCATTTATTTCACTAAAAATTAGATATTTTGTACCTATTATATATCCATTATATTTGTAGGCACAGTGGTGATTTTGGCAGGGTAGAAATATGAAGACAAATCTGATTTCAACCTGCAGAAGCTTACTATTTTATCTGTTATTTTAAAATATTATATCACACTTGAGAAATATTTCTTTTAATGTCAAGAGCAGACAAGGATATGTTACTGAAGGTACTAGCTAAATAATTTAGAAAGAGAAAGCAATATAATGTATAAACATTTTTAAAAGTTGAGATACAATTATCATTAGTTTCCAATGATATGATTATGTGCCTAAAATTCTAAAAATAATTATATGTAAAAATAGCAGTACAAAAAATAAGATAATTTTGTGAAGTGGCTAGGTATAAAGTTAATATGCTGAAAATAGCAGCCTTCATGATTAGAAATCATAATCAGGAGTTATGATGGAAAACAAGACAATTTAATGTACTTAGGAGTGAACTTAAGAAGAAAAGCAGAGGGGCATCTGGGTGGCTCATTTAGTTAAGTGTCTGCCTTAGGCTCAGGTCATGATCCTGGGGTCCTGGGATCGAGCCCCACATTGAGCCCCACATCAGGCTCCCTGTTCAGTGGGGAGCCTGCTTCTCCTTCTGCCTCTGCCTCTCTCTCTCTGTCTCTCATGAATAAATAAATTTTAAAAATCTTAAAAAAAGAAGAAAAGCAGGAAATCTATATGAAGAAGACTGTAAAATACTAATAAAGGGCAAGAAAAAAAATCATCATGGAAATGGAAGAGCTTAGAGAGGGAGATAAAGCTCCATGCGTGTGGTCATATATATGATTATTATATTACTCCAGGTTCTCCAGAGAAATAGAAACAATAGAATGTGTGCCTAAACAGGAGATTTATTTTAAGGAATTGGATCATGTGATTATACAGGTTGATGAGTACAAAATATACATTGTGAGCTGGCAGCCTAGAGATCCAGGAGAACCAGTGGAGCAGATGAAGTCCATCATCCATTTTCTAGAGAATTCCCTCACACTTGGGAGGTTTGCCTTTTTGTTCCATGCATGACTTCAACTGATTGGATGAGGCCCATCCATGCTAGGGAGAACGATCTGCTCAACCCAAATTTCACCAATTTAAACATTAACTTCATCCAAAAAACACCTACTAAGTTGACAAATAAAATTAACCATCACAACGATTTTCTCATTTTTTGAGTAGTTTTCCTTTTTCCAGCATTGTTGAGATATACTTGACATATAATATTGTGTAAATTTAAGGTGTACCATATGTTGAATTGATGCACTTAAATATTGTGAAGTGATTACATCTCTTGGGTTAACTGACACCTTGTATCACCTCACAGAATAACCTTTTTTTTATGCTACGAGTTACTCTTGTAGCAACTTTCAAGTATACGATACAGTCTTGTTAACTGTAGTCACCACACTGTGTATTAGATACCTAAAATTTATCCATGTTATAACTAAAAGCTCTACCCTTTGATCATCATTTCCCCATTTCCCCCACCCTCAGCCCTGACAACTACCGTTTTACTCTCTGTTTCTAGTTTTGTTTTTTTTTTAAATCTTAAAAAAGTTTGTTTACCAACATGACTTAAAAACAACTTTCAGTACATCTTGTTTAATAATTGAAATAGTAGTTCTTTTAAAAGATGAGAACACAAATGTTGTGCTGAAAAGTACGATGAAAATGGAAGTCATTGGAAGAGTCTCCCAGGAAAGTTATTTATAAAGGAAGAGGCTTTCACTGTCATGTCATTTCACATATCCCTACCTAAAATGAAGATGACTTGGTGGTGGTAAAGCGGATATTAGGCAACCACGAGGGGACAGGACAAAGAATAGAAACCACAATCCTAAGATGACTGAGCAGAAGTGTTGATGGTACCATGTTACTGTATATTCTCCAGTCACCATATCAGCCCCAGATTAAATACTTCTCAGTTCTTGCTACATAAGAAAAATTAAAATCAATTTAGATAAGATCATTATTTAGATTTTCTGTTACATTCAGACAGGTTTATTTCTAATTTAGAAAGAATGTATCATCTTGTTTTATCTTATTTAGTTAGCACAATTGTCATAAATTTTCCCTTCTGCCTCCTCATCCCCATTGTCCCTTAGGATGCTTCCTTTCACTCCAAGCCATGGGTCAGGTCCCTCTGGTAAATAAGGGAATGACTTCAGAGTTTGTCTCCCTGCATGTTTAAGGCAAACCTGGACTTATTTCGGTAGTATTCTTTTGATAAAAGGTTTGTATCATATAAACATTTTTACAGTTTATAACAGGAATATTCCTCTAGCTCTTTTATAGAGTCTGGAATGATGTGCATTGTTCTCATCTGTTCTTCTGCTAAAATTTTCTCCTGGCTGTAATTCAGCTAGACCAACATAGCATAGCTATTTTTAGGTGGAATTGCTTTTATGTGATTTTTTTTTCTTCTTTTTACAGTGAATACATGTCCAAAGAAACTAATTTTTAGGAAGTTTCACAGATTTTTCTCTTAGCTTAAGAATAGATGGCAGCAATTCAGAGAATGAGAGAAACTAAAGTATTGCACATTTTCCAACAGAAGAAATCATAATAAAAAATTGGTTATGAGCAGAAACATTGTTTCTTGCCTCTTAATTATCTAAGTCCAAATCCAGTTAAAAATACCTTGCCCGCTTTATTTTTTATTCCTTATTTTTTAATCCAGAGAATAATTAATGTTCTAATATGCCATAAAGACTGCTGTCCTATATTTTTTTGAAGGAATGAAAGCTGAAAACAGGGTGTGAAAATGATTTATTTACCTTGGTTCAAGGTAAAATTGCTTTAATTTTTTCAGCTGCATTGCTGCAGTAATTTAAAAGCCTGAGCACGTCTCTCAGTATCATTAAAACAAAACTGGAATTAATACACAGCCCACTCAATCCATACCATAAAGCAGTCAAGGAAATGCTGATGGTGGTTGAGCTATTGATGGTTAGGTTTTATAAACTAATGAACTATATATCAACAATAATGCTGATAATGAATTGATGATGCTATGCTTAAACAAAGAAAAGGGCTTGCCTAAAAGATTTGCTATTTGAGAAATCATCATTTCTTTTATTTCATGCCTAAAACATGGGTATGGGTGGGGAAATAGTACCCCTGAGAGGAGATATTGTCACATCGGTAACCTCAGATGTGAAATGTGTCACCCAGACAGAATACTTGGGTTCTACAAAAAGCACTGTTAGAACACACCATTTTCTAGTGGGGATGTGTTTATTTTAAGTTCTCAGCACTATAGACAGAGTTCCATCTCTGCAAAACTGTCTGTCTTTTTATTTTTGTAAGGAACCTCGTATTGTTTTGTACCAGCTCTTTAAGGTGTGTGTACGTGTGTGTATGTGTGTGTGTGTGTGCAACCCAGTAATTTCAATTCTAGGTAGATAACTTTAGACACCTTGGCATATGTGTACAGAAGACATGCGCAAGAATGTTCATGGCAGCATTTTTTGTAATACCTAAAAAAGTGGAAACAACCTAAATGTTATCGATATTAGATTGAGTAAATGGATATTCATACATTCATTCAGTGAATTGTATGTACAGTGAAAATGAATCAACCAGCCATATGTGTCAGCTGTGATGAATCCTAAAAGTGTAATATTAAGAAAAGGAGGCAAGTTAAGTTTTAAACCTTATGATATGTTCTCAAATACCTAAAGTTCAAAAGCAGACAGTACTAAACAATATAACTCAAAAGAGTGCTCGACATAAATTTAAGGAGAGCAGTTGCTTCTGGGGAGCAATTCTAAGGGGCATGATGAAAGATGGGTAGAAAAATTTTCCCAAGTACAGTAAATATTCAGTTTTTTAACTTGTTCGGTGGAAACAGAAACGTTTCTTATATGCAAAAGGAAAATTATGTATAAAATGTAAAACACTGTTTTCAGCTCTCTTTTCTTGAGCATTAACTCATGATGCCATGAAATAAATTTTCACAAAGTACCATATATTACTATTGTCCTATTTTATATAAAGGCAAACTTAGACACATATTAACCTGGCCAAGTCACAGGGAGTGAACTACCCAAGGAACACAGCTGGCACGTTTCAGAACTGGGTTCCAGATCTTGGTAATTTGAGGGCAGAGCAAATGCTCTTAATGCCATGATTATAGACCCTCTGCATGTGTTGCCTTATTTAATAAGCACATACATGATTTTGATGTGGTTGCAATCATATTATATCCGGCATTTTATGTAATATTGCATTCAGGGAAGTAGTCTCTGTCATTACTACCTTTTGAAAATATACATATTGGGACGCCTGGGTGGCTCAGTCGGTTAAGCGGCTGCCTTCGGCTCAGGTCATGATCCCAGAGTCCTGGGATCAAGTCCCGCATCGGGCTCCCTGCTCAGTAGGGAGCCTGCTTCTCCCTCTCCCTCTGCCTGCCTCTCTGCCTACTTGTACTCTCTCTCTCTATCAAATAAATAAATAAAAATCTTTAAAAAAAAAAAAGAAAATATACATATTAATGGTTACATAATATTTTATCCTGTCCTGCCATACTTTATTTAAACAACTTGATTGTTTATTTCCAATGTCTCAATATAATATTATTTCAGAGACATCCTTGAATATAGCCTTTATTTTTATAAAGTAATTTGCAGAAATGTGATCACAGTAAAACATAGAAACATAATTTTAAAATATTCTAATGGCTTTCTAAAGAGTCTGTATCAACGATACTCTTACTAGCTATTTATGAAAGAACAAGCATTTTGAAAATTTGACATATCGTGATCATATAATATTACCGTTTTTACTGTACACATTCACATTCAATAAACAATGACTTTAGATTTTTTATATTCTTATTAATAAACGGTTTCCCTTTCTTTTGATATCTTTGACTTTTTTCTATAGATATGTTAACATTTGTGTTAATATTTGGTAAGATAATTTTCTATAAAAAAGATAACTAGTTCTTTGTCATAAGAGTCTAAGTGTTTTGCTATTATACATACACTTAATTTTATTTCTGAACTAAAGTGTTTTTATATTATTTAAAAATCTATGTGGCTTTAAAAGAATTTTAACATGTTTAGGAAACATTTTCCTCCACAGAAGTCCATATATAGACACATTTTTTCCCTTTTCTTTATATTTTTTT
Organism: Neomonachus schauinslandi; assembly: GCF_002201575.2. NCBI lineage: Eukaryota > Metazoa > Chordata > Mammalia > Carnivora > Phocidae > Neomonachus > Neomonachus schauinslandi. Next base: position 95,008,825 of record NC_058408.1, read on the forward strand.
AAATTATAAATTCAGATATAAGATGAGAATGTCATTTTTTCTATATTATATCTTAAACTTTCAGCAATGTTTGACTATTATTCTATTTAATTAATTTGGATATTTTAAAACTTATGCATATGTATTTTATATACAATGGTCAATTTCTGGGCTGTCATTCTTTTCCACTATTTTCTCTATCAATTCTTGCCCCATTTCTAAATCATCAACTCATCTATCAATTTTTGTATCAGTACTAGATTGTTTTTTAACACATGGGTAAGGCAAATCATAATTCTTCTTGTAGAAGATTCTAGATTTTGAGACTCTTCATCACTACAAATTTAGTAGCATCATCAATTTCTTGGACCATTGACATGACAACCTCATCGGTTTATTCATTTCTGCACTGCCCTCCGTTGTCGATTCTCCCCACCTAGCAGTCAGAGTGATCCTTGAAAAAGTCAATCACATTTCTCAGTTTAAATATTCTAGCAGCTTTTACCTCATTTTATAATTTAAGATTTTATTTATTTATTTATTTGAGAGAGAGAGTGAGAGAGAGAAAGAGCACAAGAGGGGGGAGCGGGAGAGGGAGAAACAGACTCCCTGCTGAGCAGGTAGCCCGATGCGGGACTCGATTCCCGGGACTCCAGGATCATGACCTGAGCCAAGGGCAGTCGCTTAACCAACTGAGCCACCCAGGCGCCCTCATTTTAAAATTTAAACTATTCATGGACACATCTTCATGGGATCTGGCCACCCCACCTTGGCCCCGTTTTTGGACCAAATTCTCCATTTCTCTCAGTTTATGCTAGTCACTGCAGCCTTCTTTGTATTCTAGTGACAAACTAAGTATACTTCTTTCCATACCGAAAGCAGTTGAAATTTCATATTATTTTTAGTGTTTCCATGTTTATGTCAAATAGTAATTTGAAGGAGAATAAGCCAGTCACTGCTAGCTCTTTTAGTACATTTTAATTGGAAAATACTTCGCAAAATTTATAGATCTTAAAACGATGTTGGCATCAATTAAAAATAATACTACTGCTCTTTTCCAGTTTCTAAATGCACTAAATGTGAAACAAATTTGTAAACAAATAAATCAAAACTGAAGCCCCTGGACAAAAACTGATCATAAAAATGCTATGGGATTTGGAAATGACTGCATGCCCATTTGATAATCAGGGGCAGGAGAAGCTCAGAAATATGCCTCAGCCAAGAGTTTTGGAGAAATTAACTATGCTATGCTCCTCACCCTCAATTTCATTATGGCAAAACCAATAACAAGAACACATGCAATAGTCATATCCTGTCCTTGAATGGCACTGTGTGGATTAAGGAGAAGTCATTAACTAGTCCAAACACTTAGAACTTCGTTTTTCTTATTAATCGTCAAAGCAACTTAAAGATACAGGAAAAGTAAATTATTATCAGGCTTTGTTTATGGGTGAAACGTGTAACAAAAAAATTTTCTATGCATCAAGTATCTTTATTGGGCATAAATTTTCCTAAACAAAATCTCAGCTTTTAAGAAACATTCTTTCTATTTTTTTTTATTTTAATTAACTGAAATTCATTTGTAATTCCAGCCTTTATTCCACCAGAAGAAAGTAATCTAATCTAAGTTAATAGAGTTATTTTTTTGTGTATCCAAGGATCCACTCTCACAGCATTCCCTTTCCTAGGGATCAAATATACTTTCCTAGTAAGAGTGGATTGCCAAGAGGGCATTTATCATCACTACCCATGATAGTGGGCATTGGCTTGGCATCCAAGTTCCCATCAGTTCTCAATTCATGAGGCCAGGCAGATCAAAGCTGTAATCTTTGGATTTAACTACATGGCCACTTTAGACCTTGTATGTTTTCAGTTCTTTTGATGGCCCGGTAGAAGCATGAGAAGTGATATGTAACATCAAAAGCTAATACTTAGCCTTTCCGGTGCCAGTGTCCCAGATGGAGTTGCAGTGGTTTGGCTGGAGGAGAACCACGACTAACAGCGAAGGAACGCACTTTCATTGCCATCAAGCCTGATGGCTACAGCGCAGCCTCGTGGGAGAGATCATCAAGCATTTTCAGCAAAAGGAATTTCACCTTATTGCTATGAAATTAATTCAGTCTTCTGGAGACCTTCTCAAGGAACACTACATTGTCCCGAAGGACTGTGTATTCTTTGCCGGCCTGGTAAAGTACATGCAATCAGGGCCTGTGGTTGCCATATCCTGGGAGGGGCTGAATGTGTTGAAGACAGGCCGAGTGATGCTCAGGGACCCCAACCCTGCAGACTCTAAGCCTGGACCACCCGTGGGGACTTTTGCATCCAAGTTGGCAGGAACATTGTCCATGGTAGTGATTCTGTGGAGTGCAGAGGAGATTGGCTTGTGGTTCAGCCTGAGGAGCTGGTGGATTACTTAGAGCTGTGCTCAGAACTAGATCTATGAGTGACAAGAGAGCAGACCTCAGTGCTTTGCCTCCTACATTCCCTTTCCTTCCCATAGGCAGGGGGCCAGGCTCCAGCAAATCCAGTTATTCTTGAGAACTTTCTTATAATCTGGAGAGGAACTCTGGGAATACTCCCTGTACAGTATTATGTGCTACATCAGATTAAACATTTCTTCCCAAAGTAAAAAAAAGCTACTACTTGATAAATTTGGGGTTTTTTTAATTTTTACAAAGCATGTTCCATTGCTTGGATGAACTAATCCTGTCTGGAGGGAAATAAATAAAAAGAAAAAAAATTATTGAGAATGAAAAAGAAACACATCAGTATATAGTCTCATTTTTAAATTAAACTCTGAAGTAAATAAAATGAAAGATGAAAACTCCTGCTTTCTAATTGGTAGTTTATTGCATTGAATAAAACTAGCTTCACTGAAATATAGATGGCCAGAATGTTACCTGAACCCTAGTCCTACTTGCTATCTTTTGAATCTTTCTATCTATCTATCTATCTATCTATCTATCTATCTATCTATCTATCTATCATCTATCTATCATCTATCTACCTATCTATCTAATCTCAATCAAATATCATCTATCTATGCATATTTGAATAAATAACAAATGTATACATATAAGACTAACACATGTGAATCACAACCCAGCTGAAGAAGTAGAACACCACAAGTAGCTGTCAATACTCAAATGTCATTTAAATCCTTCTGCCTTCCCTTGAATATTGAATACATTTCTTAATTTTGTGCTTATTACTCTTCTGCTTTTAACAATAGTCTTCCTATAAATGGGTGTGTTCTGAAATATAATACTGTTATATTTTGTATATGTTGAATTTTATATCAATAATATCACACTGAATGGATTATTTGTTTTTTTCACTCAAAACTGGCTTTTTTTTTTTTAACATTTATCCATGTTATTTTACACAAATCTGTTTGATCTTTTTCAATGCCTTAAGTATTTCATTGGATGGATATTGTACAATTTTAAAATCCATTTCAACATGTTCTGCATGATACCACTTTGAAACTTTTTTGAGATATGCTTTTTGTCTAAATGCAAAAAATAGGGCACCTGGGTGGCTCGGATAGTTAAACGTATGCCTTCAGCTCAGGTTATGATCCCAGGATCCTGGGATCGAGCCCTACATCGGGCTCCTGGCTCAGCGGGGAGCCTGCTTCTCCCTTTCCTTCTGTCTCTCCCCCTGCTCATGCTCTCTCTTTCTGTCTGTATCTCTGTGTCTCAAATGAATAAATAAAATCTTTAAAAAAATAAATAAATACATAAATGCAAAATATAATAATTTCTTCATGAGCAGGGGTACCTTTGGGCAAAAATGACTTAATTGACTATTACAGATCAATGATTCCAATATGAAATATAATCTACTCATCTTCCCTCTCTGATTTCATGTTCTGAAAACAACCTTATCTGTTTTCTTCCTCAGTAGACGTGACTATGGGGAGCTATCAGTCCTGCTGTCATGAGTATTCCAACTTGTTTGTCAGTATTACTTTTCTCCTTGTAACCAACAAATGGAACTTGTAGTTTATATGTCAGTCTCTTGTGAATCTCCTGATTTGGGGCTGGTATAAACTTGCACCAGAGCTTTCAAATCCATTTTGTGGCATGGCAAACCCAAGGATCAAAACCCTGGGTCTGTAGAAATCCTTCCATCTCTCTTGTTACTTTGCCACACTATTTGTTAGAGATTTCCTTCCCTAAAAACTACAGACAGTGATGTTAGCTTTATGCACAGTAACTCAATTGCATAATCAGGAAAAATGTATAATTAATGAAGAGGTATAAATGGCCAAAGCAAATAAATAAAAGTCTTCATGATCTAATATAACACTGCACCATATTTATTCTTGTAAGATATCAGCTGCAATATGTATTAACAATGAATTTTTTTCTCCTATTTTCTTTGTGCTTTTAAAAAAATTTTTACTTCTTTTTTGTTCCTCATTTTCCTCTTTCCTTTATTCTTTATTGGCTTTCCTTGTTAATAATTGAGAAAAGTTAATAAGGTTTGAGTTTGTATTATGAATGGGAAGCAGTAGGAAATAATCATATGTTATTTTAAAAATTAAAATGTATTGTGCTAATTCATCAGATAAAGACTGGCAAAAATCTGTTGAAACCTGAGAAATAATTAATGTCTTTCAAAGATAATTGGTGGGAACCAAGATAATTTCTAATTAATAATTGACAGTTAAATAGAACCAGATAAAGTAAAAAAAAAAAAGTTAGTTCAAACTCTGAAATAAGATTTTATTAAAAAGAAGCATATTTTGACTTACAAAGCCTAAATTCTGTCTTGTTTTTTTATCTTCAAGATAAAATTTCCTTGAAGATTTAAGGAAAATAATTACATAAATATGATGCTAGTTCTTGATGAATCTACTTTTCAAATGGTTTGCCTTACACTAATTATCTTATGTTTGCCTAAGGATTATATTTGGATGTTATCACAGTAGCCTTTTTTATTCTGATATTCATACAGTCTATTTATTCATGCATATTAATGCTGTGTATCAAATAAACTGTGTCATTGCCATAGGCAAAATTGTATGAACAATAGAAATCTCAAAGGAGACTTTTTCAGATCACATTAATACTGTTTTGCATCTGTCTCATCTTCCATTTGTCTGTAGGTAAATATTAGAATTGTAACTTCAAAGGTGATTTCTCCCCTCACAGAATTATTTTCCCAACAATTATGGAATCAAATGTTACAGAAATTCATATTTCTTTTTTGTTAACCTCTCCATATTTTCAGACTTCCCTTTGTGAAATAATACATACAACATGTGGTTATTATTTAATATGCCCAGACAAAATTTTTGGTGATTACGCAGTCATTCATGTTCATTGAGTACTATAGGTATAAATTCTTATACATGAAAAAGTAACCTTTGTTTAATTGTTACTAGTGACTAGTTATGCCTTTCTATATTGTTGTGTTCATTACTGCAAATTCATTTAAACATAAAGTTAATAAATCATATGCAGGTGATGTTTAAATTTGGAAACTTACTTATCATAAGATCTAAGCACCTAATCCACAATGTTATTAACTGAGATGAAGTAAGCATATTAATTATAAACTCAAGAATTTTTATTTTATTTTTTATTATGTTCAATTAGTTCAAGTTCAATAAACTCAACTATTTAAATATGTATTCCCAAGACTAATATTGTCAGATTCACTGTTAGTATACAATGTATATGACGGACTCATCTGATGCATGAAGTAATTTTAAAATTAAAAATGGTGAGGGGTCACCTGGGTGGCTCAGTCACTTATGCATCTTGGTTTCTGATCAGGTCATGATCTCGTGGTTGTGAGATTGAGCCCTGGGTCCCACTCTGGGCTCAGCATGGAGCCTGCTTCAGATTCTTTCTGCCTCTCCTTCCCACTCATTCTATCTCAAATAAATAAATAAATAAAATCTTTAAATGGTAAGCATTAAGAGAATTTTATGTCAGTGAAATTTTTTAATGAGCCTGAAACAAAAAAGATAAAAAGAAATTGAATATATAGTTGACTTATTTTATTTTTAAACAGGCAAGATATAGAAATTATACTGTTCATGGACAATACTTTTTACTTGCATGAGACCAAAAGCATACATAAGAGAGCATAGCAAGCATGACTTGCTAAATCTTAACTTTGATGACCTAGAATCTTTGATGATAGGTTTCTAAACTATTTTCTGAACACATTTCTTATTTCTTGGGCCAGAACATTTGCATAAGCACTGCTGTCATTACCATTTCTTCTTCTATGAGGACCTCTGACAGGTTCATGCATGAAATATGAACCACTGTCAGACTTAAATAAATTTAACTTAAAGATTCTTATTTGGGAAGGGAAAAATATGAGTGTTTCCTCTGTGAACATTGTATGTCAAATATACCAAACTATCAATTTGTTAGCAAAACTGTCAATTTATGAGTGGTTGGGTTGAATAGAAAGATTCAGAAATAACCAAGCAACATTCTTAAGATATGCAACTTTTTAAAATAATAGCTATAGTTATTCATCACTGTAAAACAAATTTGATTATTTCTATAGAATTGACAATTAATAGAATCACAAATTTCAACCACAGAAGATTAATACATATGTAATCTGAAATTATCAAATCAGTCATTCTCTAAAGTCACATATGTATGAGTGCGTGAATGTGTTTAATTGTACATATACTTTTAAAAATATATAACACTACTTTTGTGGCACCAAATTAATATTCCACTTTTTTAGATGTTTTGCAAATATATTTCTATTGTTCAAGTTTTGCTAATTAGAAATGTTTTCCAAGTCATATACGGAATGATATTTAGAGCACATTCAACATTGATTACAATTATGATTTAAAGATCATTTGATTTTTTTAAAAAGTAGTCAATATGTTTACAATGTAAACAAGTCTGGTAAAATATCAGATATTACAGAGTCCTGTGAGTCATGCTGTAAATCCTGGGCTTTCTCTTAAGAAAATGTAAAGTGACAAACATGTTTTAAGCAGAGAAAATGTACCATGATTAGATTGCATTGTTCAATAATGAGTCTTTCTGGAATGAGGAGATGAAATTGAAGAAGGCAATGGTTTTAGTGAGAAATAACAGTGAATGGAGTTAGCCTGAGATCACTGGTGGGTGGAGAATTGGAAGATAGGAAAGGTAAAATTGACACAGCTTGGTGACTAATTGTACATCACTGGGTGAAAGGAAAGGAGATGTTAAGGATGATGTAGGTGTTTCTGGACTGAGTGACTGGGTAAATGTTGGCACCCCTCAATAAGATAGGGAATATTGGAATGAGAAACTATTGTAGGGGAATATTACGCATTTTGCTTTACATACGTTTGGCTTGGGGTACCTAATATGCAGTTTAACAGTGGGTCTGGTACTCAAAAATTAATCAGAGCTGGAGTTAAAAACTTGGAAATAGTCTGAATATAGCTGAAAATGGAAATTGCTGGAGAGAATGAATTCATTTAAAGGTGGTATAGAGTGAGAAAAGAACATTATTGAAATTAGAGAATTCAGAACTTCAAACATTCGATTGCTATACAAAGAAAGATGAATAAGCAAAACAGATTGAAAAGAAGTCAAAGTAGAGGAAAACACTGTGATTATGGTGGTATAGAAATCAGAAAAAGAAATCTCAAGAGGATTTTTTAAAAAAATCAAACAGTGCTGAATTGCACTAAAAGTTGTTTAAAAATTATTCTTGGCAACTTTTAGTGGAATAATTAGATATGAAGCCAAAGAGATATGTTGAGAATAAGCTGATGTGAGAAACCGGAGTCAATGAATAAACAGACAACTGAATAGTTCAAAGAGTTTAAAAAGGGGGATGAAATAGAAAAGATAGTAACTAGAGGAAAGTGTATTGAAAGTATGTGGGACAAAGGGATTCTTTTTAAAGATGGGTTTCACTTAAGTCTGTACAAGCCACATAGATTAGTAAGTAGAGATGGTCTTAGGGGCATTGAAGAAAGAGCTAAAGGAACTCAGGGAACTTTTCATGGGACGGTAGAAGGACTCAGTACCGAGAGAGCAGGTACAAGGCTGGTTTTCACAGCAGCAGAACACAAGTGAGGGACTCCCCTCATGATCTGTGTGAAATGATCTCAAATAGATAAAATAATTAAATGTCACCTGGGAATTTGTTAGTTCTCAAGCTTCATCTCAGATTTAGTAATTCAGACTCTGGAGGTGGGACACTGCAATCTGTGTCTTAAAAGGCTCCCAGTAATCCTGCACACAATAAAAATTTTTTTTGATAGCAAATTAATTTATTTAGTACTTTTTCCATTCCATATGATCAGGAGGATTGATTTCAACTTTCCTTTTACCTACATCAGACCAGTTGGTACTCAAAACTGTACCACCAGACTCCATAAATGATTTGTTCATAGCACGTTTCACTTCATCAGAACCATCTGAATAGATCTGCTGAAATAATTTGTTTAAAGCTGCATCTCCCTCCAACTTCTCATTTTTTTCTTCTTCTTTGAACTCACCAACCAATTTATCCCAATTTCTTATATAATGAGATGATGATGGATATAAGTTCTTTACATCTGCTATGAACTGTTTTGGTTTAGGCACATCTCCTTGCCCCTCTAGCTTTTCCCATCTCACAGCCTCTATCTTTTTCATTTTAATTTCAATCTTGGTTGAAAGTACTTTAAATGTGCTCTGTTCTGGGATTATAGGATGAAGAAGTCTCAGTTGCAAATTGTAATTGTCTCCAGAGAAGACAACTCTTTTTCTGAAAATTCCACATTTACATTATTCTTCTGAACATTCTTGATCATAAGTGTAATGATTACTTGAGATTCTGTTTGATACCAGTCATACTTGATTTTTGACTGATGAGTCCTCTGGGATGCACACACCTCAGATTGTGATCCATTCTGGGCCTCTTGACACCTTTTAATCCAGACAGTGAAATCAGGATCTGTATTATCTAATTTCTGTCCTCCTATAAAAGTTTCTAAAGCAGCGGCATAGATTTTTCATAGTATTCACATATCCTTTTCTCAGCATAGCAGTGGAATTATTTGGATTAAGTTCAAGAGATTTCTTTGCATCAGCAATAGCATCACAGTAATTCCCAAGAAGAATGTGACATTAAGCTCTTTGATAATAATATTGAGCATCATCTGGTTTCTGTTCCAAAGCCTTAGTCAGCTCCTCTAATGCCACCTGGGGGTCCTCCTCGATCAGAGCATCTGAGAAGTTCTAGAAAAACTTCTGGCCTGTTGCAGGTCCTGCTGCAGCTGCCGCCATCCCTAAAAATCGCTGTTGCTGTTAGAGCAGCTACCTCTGAGGTTATGAGCTACGCCGCCGCCGCCCAAGGGGGACTGCACACAATAAAATTTTAAATGCAATGGAATAGACCACTGACGTGGCCATACAGAGAACTGGCAACATTCTGTTACCACAATTCAAAAAGCAAATCTTAACATTATTATTTTTTTTTTTTAAGAGAGAGAGGGAGAGAGAGAATCTTAAGCAGACTCCACACCCAGTGCGGAGCCCTACACGGGGCTCAATCTCATGTCCCTGAGATCACGACCTGAGCCGAAATCAAGAGTGTGATACTTAACAAACTGAGCCACCAAGGCACTCCAAAGATAATTTTAATTTGAAAGAAAGAGAAAAATTTTATCAACTTCTTTGCTTGACTACTTTATAAATAAAAACAGGATGACACACTTAGAAAATGGTGTTACTGGGGGCAGAGCAAGATGGCGGAGGAGTAGGAGACCTGGATTTCGTCTTCTCTCAGGAATTCAGCTGGATAGGGATCAAACCATTCTGAACACCTACAAACTCAACAGGAGATCGAAGAACAGAAGAGCAACAACTCTCTCATCAGAAAAGCAACCACTTTCTGGAAGGTAGGATGTGCGGAGAAGTGAATCTGAGGCAATATTCGGGAGGATAGATGGCGGGGGAGGGGCCTCCATCAGCCGCTTCTGGCAAGTGATAGAGCCGCGGAGCACAAAATCGGAACTTTTAAAAGTCTGCTCCGCCGAGGGACGTCACTCTGGTGGCTAAGCGGGGGGTGGAACCCTCTGGGACAGTGTGGTCTCAGGACCCTCGGGGTCACAGAAAGACCAGGGGTGCCTGAGTGTGGCAAAGCTCCCAGGTAACGGAGCAGGGAAGCCGGCTGCAGAGGCGGAGCCCAGGCGTGGGCTCTCAGTTCGGGGTTGCCATAAACCGTGATCCACGGCACAGTCGGGCCACTGCTCCTCCAGCAGGGACCCAACAAGGGGCAGATCTGGGGGAGACACACCTTCCTCCCCCGGGAGGAGCCGCATGGGAGTGCACCACAGGGATCTGCTGGGTTTGGAGACTCCACCCGCGGTCAGGTGCCAGAGATAGAAACGCGCGGTCACAGGCCGGGTGAGCACGGAGTGCAGCCGGAGACCGAGGAGACGGGAGTGACTGACGGCTTTTCTCTGAGGGCTCACTGAGAAGCGGGGCCCCGAGTTCTCGGCTCATCCGGGGTGGAGATTGGGAGGCCGCCATTTTCATTCTCCGCCTCCAAGGCTGTACGGAAAGCTTGCAGGGAACAAAAGCCCCGGAGAGCAAACCCGAGCAGATTACTTAGCCCCGACCTGCAAGGGCAGGGCAATACCGCCTCCGGCAGAGACATTTGGAAACCACGGCAACAGGCCCCTCCCCAGAAGATCAGCGAGAACAGCCAGCCAAGACCAAGTTTACCCATCAATGAGAACGGCAGAACTCCAGCACTAAGGGAATAATGCACATAGAATTCATGGCTTTTTTATCATGATTCTTTAGTCTTTCAAAATTAATTTTTTTAACTGTCTTTTTTTTTCTTTTTCAATTTTTCTTTTTCCCTTTTTCAACAAACATCTTATCAATCCCTTTTTAAAAAAAAAAACATTTTTATTTTTCATTTTTAGAGTCATATTCTATCCCTTCATAGTAGTTACCCGTATTTTTGGCTTATATATATAAGTTGTTCTCTCTTCAAAATTTTGAGATAGTTTCTTCTAACAGATTAAAATATACCCTAAATCTCTAGTATATGGCGTTTTCTATTCCCCTGCCTGATCACATCCTCTCCCTTTTTTTTTCTTTTTTTTTTGAATCCTCTTCTTTCTCTTTTCAAACAACTTCTTATCAATTCCTTTTATAAAATTTTTTATAATTTCCATCTTTACAGTCATATTCCATTCCTTCACCATATCAACCCTTATTTTTGTACATATATAAGTTTTTCATTCTTTAAAATTTTGGGAGGCACTTTCTTCTAAAAGACCAAAATACACTCCAAATCTAGTGTGTGGCACTGATCTATATACCAGCCTGATCATATTTGATCACATTCTGTTTTTTTGTTGTTGTTGTTGTTTTGTTTTCTTTGTTTTTGTTTTTATCTTTACCTTTTTCTTTTTCTTTTTTTTCCTTCTCTTTTTTCTCTCTTTCCCTTTCTTTTCCCACTGCTTCAGGTCTTTTCTGATTTGTTTAGAGTATATTTTCTGGGGACATGGTTACTCTGCTAGCATTTTGTTCTCTCATTAATCTATTCTCCTCTGCACAAAATGACAAGATGGAAAAAATCACCTCAACAAAAAGAACAAGAGGTAGTACCGACTGCCAGGGACCTACTCAATACGGACATTCATATGATGTCAGATCTAGAGTTCAGAATCATCACTTTAAAGATACTAGCTGGGCTTGAAAAAAAATGGAAGTTATTAGAGAAACCCTTTCTGGAGAAGTAAAAGAACTAAAATCCAACCAAGTAGAAATCAAAAAGGCTATTAATGAGGTGCAATCAAAAATGGGGGCGCTAACTGCTAGGATAAATGAGGCAGAAGAGAGAATCAGTAATATAGAAGATGAAATGATGGAAAATAAAGAAGCTGAGAAAAAGAGAGAGAAACAACTACTGGATCATGAGGGCAGAATTCGAGAGATAAATGATACCATAAGACGAAACAACATTAGAATAATTGGGATCCCAGAAGAAGAAGAAAGAGAGAGGGGGACAGAAAGTATAATGGAGCAAATTATAGCAGAGAACTTCCCTAATTTGGGGAAGGAAACAGGCATCAAAATCCAGGAAGCACAGAGAACCCCTCTCAAAATAAAAAAAAAAATAGGTCAACACCCTGACATCTAAAGTAAAACTTGCAAGTCTCATAGACAAAGAGAAAATCCTGAAAGCAGCTCAGGAGAAGAGATATGTAACCTACAAGGGTAGAAACATTAGATTGGCAACAGACCTATCCACAGAGACCTGGCAGGCCAGAAAGGACTGGCAGGATATCTTCAGAGCACTAAATGAGAAAAATATGCAGCCAAGAATATTCTATCCAGCTAGGCTGTCATTGAAAATTGAAGGAGAGATAAAAAGCTTCCAGGACAAAAAAAAACTAAAGGAAGTGGCAAACACAAAACCAGCCCTACAGGAAATCTTGAAAGGGGTCCTCTAAGCAAAGAGAGAGCCTAAAAGCAACATAGACCAGAAAGGAGCACAGACAATATACAGTAACAGTCACCTTACAGGCAATACAATGGCACTAAATTCCTATCTTTCCATAGTTACCCTGAATGTAAATGGGCTAAATGCCCCAATCAAAAGACACAGGCTATCAGACTGGATTAAAAAACAAGACCCATCAATATGCTGTCTGCAAGAGACTCATTTTAGAACCAAAGACACCCCCAGATTGAAAGTGAGGGGGTGGAAAATCATTTACCTTGTTAATGGACACCAAAAGAAAGCTAGGGTGGCAATCCTTATATCAGACAAATTAGATTTTAAACCAAAGACTGTAATAAGAGATGAGGAAGGACACTATATCCTACTTAAAGGATCTATCCAACAAGAAGATCTAACAATTGTAAATATCTATGCCCCTAACATGGGAGCAGCCAATTATATAAGGCAATTAATAACAAAAGCAAAGAAAAACATCGACAACAATACAATAATAGTGGGGGACTTTAACACCCCCCTCACTGAAATGGACAGATCGTCTAGGCAAAAGATCAACAAGGAAATAAAGACTTTAAATGACACACTGGACCAAATGGACTTCACATACATTTTCAGAACATTCCACCCCAAAGCAACGGAATACACATTCTTCTCTAGTGCCCATGGTATATTCTCCAGAATAGATCACATCCTAGGTCATAAATCAGGTCTCAACCAGTACCAAAAGATTGGGAGCATTCCCTGCCTATTTTCAGACCACAATGCTTTGAAACTAGAACTCAATCACAAGAGGAAAGTCGGAAAGAACTCAAATACATGGAGGCTAAAGAGCATCCTACTGAAGAATGAATGGGTCAACCAGGAAATTGAAGAAGAATTAAAAAAATTCATGGAAACCAATGAAAATGAAAACACAACTATTCAAAATCTTTGGGATGCAGCAAAGGCAGTCCTAAGAGGAAAGGATATAGCAATACAAGCCTTTCTCAAGAAACAAGAAAGGTCTCAAGTACACAACCTAACCCTCCACCTAAAGGAGCTGGAGAAAGAACAGCAAATAAAGCCTAAACCCAGCAGGAGAAGAGAAATAATCAAGATCAGAGCAGACATCAATGAAATAGAAACTAAAAGAACAGTAGAACAGATCAACGAAACTAGGAGCTGGTTGTTTGAGAGAATTAACAAGATTGATAAACCCCTGGCCAGATTTATCAAAAAGAGAAGAGAAAGGACCCAAATCAACAAAATTATGAATGAAAGAGGAGAGATCACAACCAACACCAAAGAAATACAAACAATTATAAGAACATATTTTGAGCAACTCTATGCCAGCAAATTAGATAACCTGGAAGAAATGGATGCATTCCTAGAGATGTATCAACTACCAAAACTGAACCAGGATGAAATAGAAAACCTGAACAGACCTATAACCAATAAGGAAATTGAAGCAGTCATCAAAAATCTCCCCAAAAACAAAAGCCCAGGGCCAGATGGCTTCCCAGGGGAATTCTACCAAACATTTCAAGAAGGATTAATACCTATTCTTCTGAAACTGTTCCAAAAAATAGAAATGGAAGGAAAACTTCCAAACTCATTTTATGAGGCCAGCATTACCTTGATCCCAAAACCAGACAAAGACCCCATCAAAAAGGAGAATTACAGACCAATATCCCTGATGAACATGGATGCAAAAATTCTCACCAAAATACTAGCCAATAGGATCCAACAGTACATTAAAAGGATAATTCACCATGGCCAAGTGGGATTTATCCCTGGGCTGCAAGGTTGGTTCAACATCCGCAAATCAATCAATGTGATACAATACGTTAACAAAAGAAAGAACAAGAATCATATGATCCTCTCAATAGATGCAGAAAAAGCTTTTGACAAAGTACAGCATCCTGGGCGCTTGGGTGGCTCAGTTGGTTAAGCAACTGCCTTCGGCTCAGGTCATGAACCTGGAGTCCAGGGATCGAGTCCCGCATCGGGCTCTCTGCTCGGCAGGGATTCTGCTTCTCCCTCTGACCCTCCCCCTCTCATGCTCTCGCTCTCTCTCTCTCATTGTCTCTCTCAAATAAATAAATAAAATCTTAAAAAAAAAAGAAGTTAAAAAAAAAAGTACAGCATCCTTTCTTGATCAAAACTCTTCAGAGTGTAGGGATAGAGGGTACATACCTCAATATCATAAAAGCCATCTATGTAAAACCTACAGCGAATATCATTCTCAATGGGGAAAAACTGAGAGCTTTCCCCCTAAGGTCAGGAACACAGCAGGGATGTCCACTATCACCACTGCGATTCAACATAGTATTGGAAGTCCTAGCCACAGCAATCAGACAACAAAAAGAAATCAAAGGCATCCAAATTGGCAAAGAAGAAGTCAAACTCTCACTCTTTGCAGATGATATGATACTTTATGTGGAAAACCCAAAAGACACCACCCCAAAACTGCTAGAACTCATACAGGAATTCAGTAAAGTGGCAGGATAGAAAATCAATGCACAGAAATCAGTGGCATTCCTATACACCAACAACAAGACAGAAGAAAGAGAAATTAAGTAGTTGATCCCATTTACAATTGCACCCAAAATCATAAGATACTTGGAATAAATCTAACCAAAGAGACAAAGGATCTGTACTCAGAAAACCCTAAAATACTCATGAAAGAAATTGAGGAAGACACAAAGAAATGGAAAAACCTTCCATGCTCATGGATTGGAAGAACAAATATTGTGAAGATGTCAATGCTACCTAGAGCAATCTACACATTCAATGCAATCCCCATCAAAATACCATCCACTTTTTTCAAAGAAATGGAACAAATAATCCTAAAATTTGTATGGAACCAGAAAAGACCCCGCATAGCCAGAGGAATGTTGAAAAAGAAAAGCAAAGCCGGCGGCATCACAGTTCCGGACTTCCAGCTCTATTACAAAGCTGTCATCTTCAAGACAGCATGGTACTGGCACAAAAACAGACACCTAGATCAATGGAACAGAATAGAGAGCCCAGAAATGGACCCTCAACTCTATGGTCAACTCATCTTTGACAAAGCAGGAAAGAATGTACAATGGAACAAAGACAGTCTCTTTAACAAATGGTGTTGGGAAAACTGGACAGCCACATGCAGAAGAATGAAACTGGACCATTTCCTTACACCACACACAAAAATAGACTCCAAATGGTTGAAAGACCTCAATGTGAGACAGGAGTCCATCAACATCCTAAAGGAGAACACAGGCAGCAACCTCTTTGACCTCAGCCGAAGCAACTTCTTCCTAGAAACATCGCCAAAGGCAAGGGAAGCAAGGGCAAAAATGAACTATTGGGACTTCATCAAGATAAAAAGCTTTTGCAAAGCAAAGGAAACAGTCAACAAAACCAAAAGACAACCGACAGAATGGGAGAAGATATTTGCAAATGACATATCCGATAAAGGGCTAGTATCCAAAATCTATAAAGAACTCATCAAACTCAACACCCAAAGAACAAAGAATCCAATCAAGAAATGGGCAGAAGACATGAACAGACATTTTTCCAAAGAAGACATCCAAATGGCCAACAGACACATGAAAAAGTGGTCAACATCACTTGGCATCAGGGAAATCCAAATGAAAACCTCAATGAGATACCACCTCACACCAGTCAGAATGGCTAAAATTAACAAATCAGGAAACGACAGATGTTGGCGGGGATGTGGAGAAAGGGGAACCCTCCTACGCTGTTGGTGGGAATGCAAGCTGGTGCAACCACTCTGGAAAACAGTATGCAGGTTTCTCAAAAAGTTGAAAATGAGCTACCATATGATCCAGCAATTGCACTCCTGGGTATTTACCCCAAAGATACAAAAGTAGGGATCTGAAAGGGTACATGCACCCCGATGTTTATAGCAGCAATGTCCACAATAGCCAAACTGTGGAAAGAGCCAAGATGGCCATTGACAGATGAATGGATGAAGAAGATGTGGTATATATATACAATGGAATATTATGCAGCCATCAAAAGGAAAGAGATCTTGCCATTTGCAATGACGTGGATGGAACTGGAGGGTATTATGTTGAGTGAAATAAGTCAAACAGAGAAAGACATGTATCATATGATCTCACTGATATGAGGAATTCTTAATTGCAGGAAACAAACTTAGGGTTGCTGGAGTGGGGGGTGGGGTGGGAGGGATGGGGTGACTGGGTGCTAGACACTGGGGAGGGTATGTGCTCTGGTAAGTGCTGTGAATTGTGCAAGACTGTTGAATCTCAGATCTGTACCTCTGAAACAAATAATGCAATATATGTTAAGAAAAAAAAAAAAGAAGAAGAAGGTAGCGGGAGGGGAAGAATGAAGCGGGGTAATCGGAGGGGTAGACGAACCATGAGAGTCGATGGACTCTGAAAAACAAACTGAGGGTTTTAGAGGGGAGGGGGGTGGGAGGATGGGTTAGCCTGGTGGTGGGTATTGAGGAGGGCACATTCTGCATGGAGCACTGGGTGTTATGCACAAACAATGAATCATGGAACACTTCATCTAAAACTAATGATGTAATGTATGGGGATTAACATAAGAATAAAAAAAAAGAAAATGGTGTTACTATCATCTCAATACATGGCTCTAAAATTAATTTCTTTCTTTCTTTTATTGCTGCTAGAGTTCTCAGGAGATAATCCCCTATAAACAGTGGTAGACAGATTTAGTCAATCATACATAATAACATACTGCATGTGCAATAATGTACTGTGTCACGTGTACAATTAAGACCCACACTTACAGACAAGCATTAAGTCTTTACTCAGGCTGCCTGAGGGCAGGCATTGCCTATGACTAGTAACTTCAAAATATGTATTTGTGCTTATGTTACAATAAGCTATAAAAGATATTTTATAAACTACTTATCTCAAGGAAAAAACAAATGCATTAATATAGCATTCTTTGTTTTCTGAGGATCTTTGTAGATAATATAAATTATAGTTCCTTTATAGTCTACAAACTTTATTAATATGGGATGCAGAACAAGGAAATTAGAATAAATGTAAATACCATAAAAGAAATTCAGAAATTTAAGTAAAAAGGAAACAAAACAAAAACAGACAAAAACAAAACAAAACAAACAAACAAAATAATAGATAATTCCAGAAAAAAAAAGATAATAACTGAACGGGGCATCTGGGTGGCTCAGTCGGTTCTCTCTCTCCGTCAAATAAATAAATAAGTCTTAAAAAAAGATAATAAATGAACAATATCTTGAGGTATAAAAAACAAAACTACATCTTGTAGATTTTAATAAGAATATAATCTTTATGTCTTGGAATTTTCCTAAAAGAACACTGACTTCAGAATGAAGAAGAACAGAATCTGCTTAGGTAAATCTATTTTAGATAACATCCACAACTGCCAGTAACTTATTTTTTGAATGTTTTATTTGTGGGGCACCTGGGTGGCCCAGGTGGTTGAGCACCGACTCTTGGTTTTGGCTCAGGTCATGATCTCATGGGTCATGGGATCAAGCCCTGCCTCGGGCTTCCCACTCAATGGGGAGTCTGCTGAAGATTCTCTCCCTCTTCCCCTCACCCCACTCTTTCTCTCTCTCTCAAAAATAAACAAATAAATCTTTAAAAAATATTTGTTTTCACAATACCCATCATGCCACCAGCAAGTTATATGATGAAGCCAAACCTTAACAATTTCTTGGACAATAAGCCAGGGATCTCTTGTAACTTTAGCCAGGTTGTAAAAATGTCTTGTGAAATATTATCAGCCTCTAGTCTAGATGCTCTAAATGACTTCTCGAAATGTTCCCACATAGACCTCAAGGTGGAAAGAAAGCCTGAAATAAATGAAAACTACTGGAGTTAAACCAGTAAAGTCTAAGGTTGCAGGAAGCATGATAGTGACCTTGTCTTTTTTTTTTTTTTTTTTCTTGCGAGCTAATTGCCTTTCTCCCATGGAGCTATTTCGTAGGCAAGGCAATAAAGATTAGTTTGTAGGAGATACATTTTTCTCAAAGGATTTAGCATGGCCAAAAATTAAGAATTGGAGAAAGCAGAGCTATATACTGTGTTTACAGAACAAGAAGCTGTGGTTTTGACCAAGTTTTAGTATTTCCAGTTTGAAAAATAATTGAAAATTTGCTGTTCACAAATGAAATGCAAATTCCACTGTGCTCTTGAGATGTCTCAGCTTTTTGATTCTGAAGTGGACCACTTTGGTCCAGTTTAAGGAACCATCTACTATGATTTACTGTTTTTGATTCTCTATCATCGGGTTTTGTCCAGAGCTTGAAATCTGCCCAAAACATTTCTGGGCCTGTATCCCAAATGATCATAATTCAGATGTATTTGTAATTCTTAAAACCTCCCCAGAACTGCTTTGCCAACTAAACCTATTCTGAACCTTGTTTTATATATATAAAGAATGGACTCTTGACATGAAAAGAAAATAAAATTGTTATCCTCAGATGATGAGCATGGACACATTTTAATTGATTTGAAGGAAACTCCCTGTTAGAGTAGAACTAAGAGCAAATGGTTGAAGCAAAATTACCTACTTGCATTGACTATTTCAGGACAGTAGGGGACTTCTAAGTAAATTACTGTTATGGAAAATTCCATGGCCAGAGAATGCAGCTATGCTAATTAAAATGGTCTAGTAAATATAATGGGCTCAAGAGCTAAGAGCTTATTGGTAAATGTTGGTCAGTTAGTAGAACATGAAGCAACACTACTTTCTAGATTATCACTAATATAATTAGACTTTTCACATATTTCAGGGCAATGAAAGATCAAGTAAGAATTGAGGGAAGGGGGGCAAGGCATGATAACAGCTTCAAACATGAGAACATATTATTTAAATCCTTTTTTAAAGCTTCTAAAATATTAGAATATACTTTAATAAGATGACTAAACCCATTAAGGGTATTATTAGCAATGGGTGGTAGATAAAAAGGCTTACATTACCTCCTGTAGATTTTTGATGTTATAAAATGTCCTCCATGTTTGCGTACATATTTTTTTTTCTTCCGGGAAAGAAACATGGATTGTTCTGGTCCATTGCCTGATTTTGTTTCTTTTGCTTTTGGGTGTTTGTTTGTTTGTTTGTAGTAAAATACTTTGCTCTGTATTTATCATGAAAAGATACCAGATTTTGTCAAATGCTTTTCCTGTGTCAATTTAGTTTTCCCTTCATTATGTTCACGTGGTATATTATCTTGATTTTCATATGTTAAACTACTCTTGCAATCGTGATAAATCCCATTTAGTCATGATGAGTCTTTCTAGCATTCTTTGAAGTTAGTTAGCTACTATTTTGTTGAGGATTTTTGCATCTATCTTTGTGTGTGGTCTATTGTTTACTTTTCTTGTGGTACCTTTGGTTTGTCATCAGGTAATGTTGCACTTGTAGAATAATTTTCTATTTGTTGGAAGAATTTGAGAAGCATTGATGTTAAGTTTTGTTTGGTTTGGTTTTGTTTCAATCTCTGGTAGAACTCACCAGTGAAGTAATCTGGTCCTAGTCTTCTCTTTGTTGTTTGTTTTTTAATGAATGAATCAATATTTTTTTATTATTATTTTTTAAGATTTTATTTATTTATTTGACAGAGAGAGACACAGCAAGAGAGGGAACACAAGCAGGGGGAGTGGGAGAGGGAGAAGCAGGCTTCCCGCAGAGCAGGGAACCCGATGTGGAACTCGATCCCAGGACCCTGGGATCATGACCTGAGCTGAAGGCAGTCGCTTAACCAACTGAGCCACCCAGGCGCCCATGAATCAATATTTTTATAAGCGGAGTATTTCTATTTATTCTTGAGTTCATTTTAGTAATTGTATGTTTCTGGAAATTTGTCCATTTTATCTAGGTTTTCTAATTTGTTAGCATACAATTGTTGATGGTATTTTCTTATAATTCTTTTATTTTTTAGGGTCATTAGTCATATCTCCACTTGATTTCAGATTTAAGTATTTCTGTCTTACTTCTTTTCTTATAGTCAGCCTACCTAAATATTTTATCAACTTTGTTGCTTTTGGTTTCATTGATTCTTTCTTTATATTTTCTATTTCATTTATCTCCACTATAATCCTTATTATGTCCTTCCTTCTGCTAGCTTTACTTTCATTGCTCTTCTTTTTTCTAGTTATATAAGGTATAAAGCTAAATTATTGATTTGACATCTTTCTTCTTTTTTAACATAGGCATTTATAGCTCTACATTTCCCTCTGAGCACTCATCAGAGGTGTTAAAGAGTGGTATAGGAAAAGTGTTCTTTTTTTTTTTTTTTTAAGGAAAAGTGTTCTATAATGTTATGATTAAATCTCAGACTTTTAGTAGGCCTCTTTCCAAAGGCTGTGACCTTCACAAGTTTACTTACTCTTTTTCTCCCCCTCTTCCACAAGTACTTCTCTCTCTCTCTCTTTCTCTCTCTCTTTCTTTCCTCTTCTCCATGTCTTAGGTGCGACAGGAAGGTTAGACCAGGGTAATTTTGACAGCCCTGTGAGCCTGACTCCATATTGTGTTCTTTCTACCAATTCTCACAGATTTGCTTATGGCTCTCAGGAAACTGACTCCTGGCTGACTCCTTGTTTCAGTCTGAATGCCCTGAATCTCAGCTGATGCATGTTGGGTAGACAGATCAACATCCAGAGAAAAAGATGTCCAATAATTTGGGAAAAAAGGATTTTGGAAAATAGGATATATCATCATTGCCAAATGTGATGGAAATAGAAAGAAAATCATGTTCAAGAGGCTTGGTCACCAATATGTGCACTCACGCACAGACACACGGAATGGTTTTGACACAGAGAGAGTATAATCTTGGATACACAGATGGTGTCATCACTATTTAGTTTGATTTAATAGATAAGTCTAACTTTCTTTTATGTTTTAGACTTGAAGAAATTAGTTTCTCCCCTTTTGGATGTGTATTTACCTACAGTATTCACTCATTTATCTCTAATTACAGAAGTAAAAGCATTAAGAGAAAAATAATGTCTAAACAAAGCAAATTATAACAGGAATAGACCAAAATCATATTATAATTTAAAGTAAATCGCTATTATTGCTTTCCTTTTAAAAAAATGTTGAATTAAAATTCTTATGAAAGATTTATCTTTGCACTGAAAAGTGACTTTGTCCATTTTCCCCCCAAAGCAGCATCAGTTCAATTGAGAATACATTATAGAAAACTGTATAAACACAGTCAGAATGCATTTTCTAGAAATTCTATTAAAAGAACAACATCCCAAAATCACTAAATTATACTTTCCATTCGAATTGGCACATTTCGAAACCTTTAAAAGTGCTCATAAATGTGATCTCACGTATATACTTTTCAATGTCGCAAATTGAATAGTTAGTGGTAAAAGAAATTTTAGAAAACATCATGATCTGTTGCAAGTCTTAATTTGTGTAGCCCTCATTTAACCTTTATGTTCACTCAATGACTGGGTTCAAACTCAAATAACAATGAAATCCTTCAATCCCAGGGCATAAAAAGAAGCAAAGTTCTGTAGCTATTTTCATAAAGATGCTGGGTGACAGGTAAGATAGGTTGTAATTGACACTAATTGATGCTCCTGATTGCTGTGGCATATCATCTTTATAATAATATGTGTAGGGTAGCTTGGTACTTTTCAAAGTACTAAAAACATGTCTTGTATGAAATAAAACCACAGATGTCTATAACTGAATAACAAACATTTTAGTAGCAACTAGAGGTGACATTCTGAAAAACACATTATTGCTGTAACAAAATATTCAGAGGTAATGTAGAAATGCTGTAGATTATATATAGTGTATTCATTTTTTATTTTAAATCTATTTATTACTTTTAACAATACACACAAAGTATATAAATTTCTTTTTTAAAATTTTTTTATTGTTATGTTAATCACAATACATTACATCATTAGTTTTTGATGTAGTGTTCCATGATTCATTGTTTGTACATAACACCCAGTACTCCATGCAGAACGTGCCCTCTTTAATACCCATCACCAGGCTAACCCATCCTCCCACCCCCCCTCCCCTCTAGAACCCTCAGTTTGTTTTTCAGAGTCCATTGTCTCTCATGGTTTGTTATAATGTATTCTTTTTAAAGTGAATTTTTCATTATATTCATTAAAAGATAAACATAAATGTTAAAAACCATTCTATCTGAAGTATAAGTATTCAGTCATGACTACTCTCCATGATGTATGTAGTCCCTGCAAATTTTCTTTTTATAGTGATATTTAAACAATTGAAGTATTACATATGATTTTAGTTCTGATTTTTTTCCCCTAATGTGTTCAACTAATAAGCATTTTCCTGGTGCACTCTGTAATATTACTAATCACAATAAACATTTTTGATGGCTGCATACACTTACATTAAGTGGATTCATCACCATATAGATAGCCTTTCCCCTATGTTTGGAAATGTAAGCTATTTCCAAATTACTACATTTAAGATTTTTGTGCATATCAATGTTCCCAGTTAACAATTGTTTCTAGAATAAACAGCTGTAAAATGTCTTAGATAGACACAGAAACATTTTAAAGTGCCTTTATATATGGATATATGTTGACAAACTGCTTTATAAAAAGATAAATCCATGTACCACTCTCAAAATAAGGTCATATGAATACTTACCAGTCTAGGTAATTTTTTTTCTAACTTTGATATCTGCATGCTACTCCTATGCCTAAGGAATTCTCAGTTCATTACCTTTTCTTTTTAATTAAAGTTACAGTGTTTTCACCTTATTGCTGTGTACATGTTCTTTATTTAATAAAATCTAAGTGTATAGGGCACCTGGGTGGCTCAGTTGGTTAAGCGACTGCCTTTGGCTCAGGTCATGATCCTGGAGTCCCGGAATCCAGTCCCACATCAGGCTCCCTGCTCAGCAGGGAGTCTGCTTCTCTCTCTGACCCTCCTCCCTCTCATGCTCTCTCTCATTCTCTCTCTCACAAATAAAAAAAAATAAAATAAAAAAATAAAATAAAATAAAATCTAAGTGTATAAACAAATGTATTTTCCATTTTTGATGTATGTATTTTGGTGACTACTTTATGGATGCAAGTTTTACATTTTTATAAAGTTAAAATTTGTCCACCTTTGGGTTAATAATATCTTCCATTGTTTGAATAAAAATTAATCTACCCAAAGTAATTCCATTTTTATTCATTTAGAATAATTTGGTATGTATTATAAGACTCAACCTGTATTATTTTCCCAAGTAATCAATTGTCTCAACATTATTTAATATAAATTCCCTTCCTCCTTGATGTGTGCTTTTTCTTCTATCTTAAAATAAGCTGATGTGTAATCGGTGTTATTTCCTAGCTGTCAACTCTGTCTTATTGCTCTATCACCCTAATTTTATGTTAACTTTTGTACTGTAGAATTCTTTTTTTGCTAGTCTTGTCTGCTCATTTTTCCTGACAAGCTTCAGAGTAATTTGGTTGAAGTTCCCAAACAAATTATACTGGGTTTCTTAATAGAATTGAATTAAATCCATTAATGAATGAGAGGTAAAATTTGTACAGTGGCTTCAACCCAAATTAAGGAAGTTAATCTGGACCTATCACTGAAGCCATAGGGATTAGCAATCAAAACCACCTTGGTCAATGTTTCTTCATCATTGTGCTCTAAGATTTTTAAATATCACTGCTAGTACATGTAAGTCAGCATTTCTTACTTATTAAATGTTACCACTCAGTGTCTGATAATAGTTAAATATGCAGGAATTATGGAATTTTACTAGTCATCTCATGATTTCACTAGTCAGGACGCTGAACCCTGAGATGTAGTACTGAATGTTGATGCCAACTGAGAGCCCTGCAAAATATTAATGAGCAAAATGCAAGGTTCACAGTCCTATACTTACTCTTCCTGTTACAAGAATGTTACATATTTTCCCAGCAAAGTGATAGTAGGAGAATGGACTGTTGACATTTCAAGGGGAGGAAAGATTGTCTCATCTTTCTACAGAAACATTGTTAGGAATTTCAATATTTAAGCTAACTGAAGGCCCCATGAGTATACTATTTCAAGGTCATTCTCCACAAAGTAATACTTGAATTCCACACAATATTCAGGATCTTCAAAAGTAGCTTCGGTACTAGAAATATTGTTTTCATAATATTTATGTGCATTTTCCCATGAGAGATATTAGCGAATTTGAATGGATTAAAGCAATTTCTCAGAAAAAAAAAAAAAACTTGATAAAAATCAGAATCAGGAAAAATACAAAAAGAAGAAATGGTCCAAAGTGAGGAGCAATATGAGGTCTGCATGTACTAAGCCCAAGTTCTAGAGCATTAAAGTTGAACTGCAAATCTGGCTTAAATAAAACAGATAAACTTTGAGCTATGATTCACTTCATCCATCACACTCACACATACCTGATTTCTGAGAGGAAAGCATCATTTTCTAAGCTTTTGTTAAGGAAGAAATTTCAGATGTGAATCTCACAATGGAGGAAAAATTGATGATGTGGAGAGTGTTGGCAGCTATTTTCATTCAATAAACAGAATAAGAGGTTTATAGACCATTCATTGTTTGTTAGGCTTCTTCTTTACAGCCATCTCCAATATTGGTCAATATTGTGGTGCTAAAATATAGATAATATAGGTCTATTGTCACCATTTGGAGAGGGAAGCAAAACAAAGTGACTGAAGCTCCTCTATGGTCATTTGGCTGGATTTGAGAAAATAACAAGATATGATATAGTTCAATTGTGAATTGCAGGCTGCCTTATAAAAACATTCATTCTTCCAGCTTGACCTGTAACAAAAGTTACCATCAATCATTTTGAAGTCATGATCTTGGGTCTGTTTATCACAAGGGATTAATATACTTTACAAATTCTCTGGGAGAATAACATGGTCTGTGTCCTCTTGTGAAAGTAAAACCAATTCCAGCTGCTGTGTGTCTAGTCATCCTACCTATGAGATGGAAAGCTGAAGTTATTTTCTTGAAGGAATGAGCTTGTTCTTCCATTTGTTCCAATTGTAGTGATGTCTTTCATTCCCAGTGTAAATAAAGCCTTCTCTCTTTTTTTCTAGGTTAGTCTAGCTAAAATTTGTTAATTTTCAAAGATCTAAACTTTGAGTTCATTGATTTTTCTCTATTGTTTTCCATTTTAATTAATTACCACTTCAATGTTTATTATTCCATTCCCTTTTGCTGCTTTTTATTTCTTCTTCCAACATACTAAGGTGAAAGATTAGATGGATGATTTAGAATCTTTCTTCTTTTTAATATAGGCATTTATACTTACATATTCCCCCTCTAGACATTGCTTTAGCTCATATAATACATTTATTAGGTTTATCTTCATTTTCATTCATCTCAAAGTATTTTCTAATGTGTTTTGCGATTTTTTTCTTGAATAATTTGTTATTTGGGAATATGTTGTTTGCTTTCCACATATTTGCAAATTTCCCTAAGGTCTTTTTGTTACTGATCTCTAGTTTCATTCCATGATGGTCAAAGAACATACTTTATATGATTTCAATTCCTTTAAATTTAATTATTATTATTTTTAAAATGTTATGTCCTAGTATACAGTCTATCCTGGAAAATGTGCCATGTGCACTTGAGAAGAATGTATATTATGCCATTGCTATGTTGTGGTATATATATTTGTTAGGTCTAGTTGGTTTACAATGCAGTTCTAGTATTTTATTTCCTTTCTATGAAGCTGTTCTATCCACTGTCGAAAGTGGGGTACTGAAATCTTAAGTCATTATTATTAAATTATATAATTCTCACCTACATTTTGTCAATATTTGCTTTATGCATCTTAGGGCTCTGTTGATAGGTGCTTGCTTATATTTGTTTATTATTTACAAGTATTTTTACAATGTTTATAATTATAAATATGATATATATGTTTGCATTTGTTATATATTCCTGATATATTAACCTATTTATCATTATTAAATGCCCCTTTTTATCTCTAGTAACATTTATTTGTTTTACAGTATTTTTTTTGTCTGAGATGAGCACAGCCACTCCACCTCACTTATGGTTTGCTGACTGTTCTAAACACATTTCTTCTGCAAAGAAGAAACAGTAGGATGCTGATTGCCTCTCTTATCCTTTCTGGCCTGTACACTTTATAAAGAAAAACTATCTTTTTAACTATAATTTATAATGTGTTATGTAATTTACTGCTACAGTGAACATGCAGGAAGTATTTGTTTAATTTGGAATTTGGGGACTGCTGAGCTTGGACCAATTAGTGTGGCAAAGCAGAAATCTTTTACTTTTGTAAAATTCCACACTCCACACTCAATACTTGAGCAAATTTTTTTCAATATGTCAGTTTAACCATATGTTACTTCCTATGTAACTTGAGTCCTATTAACCAGAGTTTGATTCCCATTTATAAAAATAAGCTCTTTTTAATAACTCATATATATCTCAACTTGTGTTGCAGGTATTCCATAATAATAACCCATTTTCTTTTATATAGAAGATGAACAATTTAATGATATTGATCAATGGTGTTTGCCTTTTTACATTTTTAGCTAATCAATGATGATTGGAATGCTATAATGTTTGTGTGTATGTGTGTGTATGTATATATGTATATATATTCATATATATGAAAATACTCATATTAATATTTTCATATAATTTGTGAATAATCATTAGTCCTATTTTAAACTGACTTACTCCTTAATATTTGTGGCCAAATACCTAAGAGATATTTCTTAGGATTTATCTTAATTATTTCCACTAGATTAATTTGTCAAGCTGCAGAATTTATGTCACTAGTAATTGGCAAAAGATTGAGAAAAAAACAAAACATTATTTGGGCTCCTACTAATAACCTGAACCCTAGACATCAATACCTAGCCAAGCAATACTGGAAACCTCATGATCTCAAATCATTAGCAGCAAATCAAGATTCACAATAAAGAAGATTACCTCCCAGTTATTCTCCAGGGAGTCAGGGTCCCTGCATCTATTTCCAGAGGTTGTACACCACTCAATATTAGGGAGTTCTAGCCACATCACAATTTGTGGATATCAGCCACTTTCAGTTTAACTTCACTGGTGACTCTTTGCTCTCAGAAGAGCCAGAATCTATAAGACCAGATTCATGCAGAGTGTATTCCGTTTCTCTGAGGGAATCTGTTATATGCAGAACAGAGATACTCAGTGTCCTCCCCATTCCTGCTTCCATCTTCTCTTCTGATGTTTTACTGCTCTCCCTCCATATTCATTATTTCCCAATCACCAGATACTTCACCCAAATTCAACCTTTATTTCATTATTCTTTATTACCATTACATAATTGGAAGGGCTATCAGGAGATTTCTTACTGGGGAAGCAAAGGGTTTTTAGTATTTTTTATTGAGATATTTGGCTAATTTGACATCAGGCCCTGTTCCCATCTGATTAGTGAAGATAAGTCTCTCCTATTCCCAGTAAATTTTCGACTTTTTAACCAATCTTATCTGCCTTGCTTTCAGTTCCCTGAAAATGTTTCCATTTTTTTTTTTTTACTTTGAAAAAAATATCTATGTATGTACATAGTTTAAGTAAACCTCCCTATAGCCCTGGAGGATAGATATTATTATCCCAATTTTATAAATGTAGAAACCAAGTTTAATAATTCACTCAAAGTCAGGCCACTGATAAACGGTGGAATTCTATCCACATTCTATCTTATTCCAGCATCTAAACTTTTTCTGCAGGTTAACAATTCCTCAAGATTTGGATTGTTTTCCCTTTCCTTCTCCCTGACTCTCACACTTTGATCTTGTTTGGCAAGCTTGCATAATAATGTTTGGAGTTAATGTCTCTTTCTTTGAAGGATATGTATTCTCTTATCATTTTTCTTCTTATTTTATGTAAAAATCACATTTTGTTTGCTAAGAGGACTGGTTTATAAACATGCTGAAGTAGGAACACCTAAAACAATTTTTTTAATTAATAATTTTTAGGACAGTACCACAATAAGTGAGCACAAACAAGAGTAATTTTGTGACACTGACTTTCATCAAGAGACATCATTCCAAGAATTAAATCTGATTCATTGAAACATTCTCTTTGCAGATTGGTGATGCCCTGCTTGGTGAAAAGTCCACTTTAACATCCAAGTCCCTGCATGCTAGATTACAGCCTGCTTCTTGCAGTGTAAGGTGTTTTAAGGTAAGGACATTTGGCATTTTACAGAAATGAAAAATTTGAAAGCTTTATAAATAAAATATAACTCAAATGACAAATTTACTTGCATGACAATTAAGAAGAACCCCTGCTTCGGCAGTTAATTTTACTCCACTTAGTAGTAAACATTATCCTGGAAAATCAAAATCTTTGGACTAATAGCTGACTTCAAATCTCATATACAGTGTGATTATCACCACCTTGTTCATTGTAACATTATTCACAATAACCAAGATACAAAAATAATCTACATGTCCTTTGATGGATAAATGGATAAAGAAGATATCACACACACACACACACACACACACACGCAGAGTGAAATATTATTCAGTCATAAAAAATGGAAATCTTGCTGTTTGTGACAACATGAATGAACCTAGAGGATATTATGCTAAGTGAAATAAGTCAGACAGAGAAAGACAAATACCGTATGATCGCACTCAAATGTAGAATTTACACCACACACACATGCACACACACACAATTTTATAGAATCAGAGACTAGAAGGGTACACATTTTCAGTTATAAAGAGAATAAGTACATACCCTTCCCAATGTCTATCACCCAGCCACCCCATCCCTTTCACCCCCCACCCCTCCAGCAACCCTCAGTTTGTTTCCTGAGATTAAGAATTCCTCATATCAGTGAGATGATATGATACATGTCTTTCTCTGATTGACTTATTTCATTTAGCATAAAAAAAAAAGAAGATAGTAGGAAGGGAAAAATGAAGGGGGGGTAATTGGTGGGGGAGATGAACCATGAGAGACTATGGACTCTGAGAAACAAACTGAGGGTTCTAGAGGGGAAGGGGGTGGGGAGTTGGGTTAGCCTGGCGATGGGTATTAAAGAGGGCACATACTGAATGGAGCACTGGGTGTTATAAACAAACAATGAATCATGGAACACTACATCAAAAACTAATGATGTAATATATGGTGATTAACATAACATAATAAAACAAAATTTAAAAAACACACACACAAAAATAAGGAAATAAAGAGAATAAGTTTTGAGGACCTAATATACAGTATAGTGATTATAGTTAATGAAACAGTATTGGCTACATAAAAGTGTTGGAGAGTAAATCTTAAATATTCTCACTGTAAAAAAAAAAAGGTAAGAGTTAACCATGTGATGTGATGGTTGTGTTAATTATCTTGATCTTGGTAATCATTCCACAATGCACATGTATATCAAACCATCACATTGTGCACTTTAAATATATTTAATTATTTTTGTCAATTATTCCTTTAAAGTGTTGGGGAAAAAAACAGAGGAAATAGACATACTGCTGGGATGATGAGAACCAAAGAAAATAACCCACACAGTTCATGCTAATTAATTTGAATATCAATGTGAAATAAATGTTTCTGGTAAAATAAATATTACTACTGTCAATTCAAGAAGTGTAAAAAATATATCGAATTAAGTGAAAAGTTAATTAGAGAATTTCTAGGAAGATGGTAGAGTAGGACGATCCTAGGCTTACCTCATCCTGTGGATACACCTAGATAACAGCCACATCAGTGTATCAAACCTAGAAAATGACCCAAAGACTGGCAGAATAGACTTTCTGGAAAGAAGACATATCATAAAGGGTAGGAGGGGTGGAGATGCAGTCAGGAACCAACCACTGGAGAGACTAACCACAAATAGGAAGGACACCACAAACATGGAGAAGGGAGAGGACCAGACCCCACACCAGGGAACCCAGACATGGGGGACCTACACTGGGAAGATGCATCCCCATAATATTTAGCTTTGAAAAACCAGTGAGGTTTAACCTCAGATTCTTTAAAATCAGTGACATATGCTCTGAAAGAGCCAGAGGACAATAGGAAACTGAGTCCCTGCCCCTAAAGAGACAACATAACAAACAACCCTGATGAGATACAGCATAGAAGCAGCAAATTGAAAATTGCCTGGGCTAAATGTAAAGGAGATTTATTTACTAATCCCAGAATGCATGATGAAAGAGCAGGGATTTTTAGGAGACTTCTCGAAGAACAAAACAGCTAGCAGGCACCCTCTACCCCCAGCCTAGATAGCTGGACACTTGTAGGAAACAGCACAAACACTCTATCTACTTTGCTAACACTGCATGCCCTGCCCCCACATTCTCCTTCAGATCTGCTCCATCCAACTAGCCACACTCAGCAGGAGTCCCTCCAAAGCAGCTCCTGCCATGTCTCATCCTGCAAGCAGCCCTGGTAGGGACTAGTGCCACTCCAAAATTATTCCTGCCCTGGAAAGAAGGGAAGATAACCAAATACCACTATACTTGCAGTCCCAGCAGCTGAACCTTATAACTGGCTGTGAAGAGAAAGTGCCCTGTTGCTCAGTTCCTCTGCAGCCTTGGGCAGGCATCTGGCCTGGACTGCTGGCCCTACCCACCAAGAAAAGCCTGTCAGGGGACAAGGCAGGGAGAATACCCTGCAGGTCAGGGCTATTGCAGCCCCAACAGATAGACTGGATACATAAATCTGGTCTGACTGCTGATACTGCTGAACTATAAGCCCATCATGACCCCAGATTGGCCTTTTAACAGCACCAGGACCAAATCCAGCCCACAACAGGCAAAGTGGGTCATTGCAGCTAACTGGACTAAAGACAGATGAGGCTCAGTCACAACAGTAGGGTGAACACAACCCACATAGGAGATACCTTCAAGTACCTGGTTCTAGTGAACAGTGGACATCACAATACAGGACACCACAGGAACTCTTCTGCATAAGGCTAATACTTTCAAGATCAGGAGACATAACTGACATTCTTAAAATGTAAAAACAAACACAGAGAGTTAGAGAAAAATGAGGAGACAGATGAATATGTCCCAAACAAAAGAACAAGACAAAATTATAGTAAAAGACCTAAATGAAATGGAAATAATATGCCTGATAAAGGATTCAAAGTAATGATCATAAAGATACTTACTAAACTTGAGGAAAGAGTGGAGCATCTCAGTGAGACCTTCAACAAAGAGAGAGAAAATAAAAAAAAAAAAAAACAGAGATGACGAACTCAATAACTGAAATTAGAAATACACTAAGGGGGTGAGCCTGGGTGGCTGATTTCAGTTCAGATTGTGGCCTCAGGGTCATGGGATTGGGCCCCATGTCAGGCTGCACACTCAGCATGAAGACTGCTGTACCTTTCCCACTGCTTCTCTCCCACCTCCCAATCATGCTTTCTTTCTCTCAAATAAATAAATAAAATGTTTTAAAAAATACACTAGAGGAAATAAAAGGGGACAAGAGGAAGCAGAAGAACAGACCAGTGAACTGGAAAACAGAGTATTAGAAAGCAACCAAGCTGAACAATAAAAAGAAAAACAAAACATAATAATAAAAAATGAGAATAGGTAAGGGAACTCAGCAACAATATAAAGCACAATTACATTCACACCATAGGAATCACAGTAAAGAGAAGGGGGGGGCAGAAAAAAATATTTGAAGAAATAATAGCCAACAACTACCCTAATCTGGGGAAGGAAATCAAAATCTATATCCAAGAGGCACAAAGATTCCCCAAGAAATCAACCTAAGGAGGGCCATCCAAGACACATAATAATTAAAATGACAATAATTAGGGGCGCCTGGGTGTCTCAGTCATTAAGCGTCTGCCTTCAGCTCAGGTCATGATCTCGGGGTCCTGGGATCGAGCCCCACATCGGGTTCCCTGCTCCGTGGGAGGCCTGCTTCTCCCTCTCCCACTCCCCCTGCTTGTGTTCCCTCTCTCGCTGTCTCTCTGTGTCAAATAAAAAAATAAAATCTTAAAAAAAATAAAAAATAAAATAAAAAATAAAAAATAAAATGACAATAATTAGTGATAAAAAGAGAATTTTAAAAGGAGAAAGAGAAAGGAAAATAGTTACATAGAAGGAAACCCCATAAGGTTTTCAGCTGATTTTTCAGCAGAAACTTTGCAGGCCAGAAGAGAGTGGAATGATGAATTCAAAGTGCTGAAAGGAAAAAAAATCTATAACCAGGAATACTCATCTAGCAGGGCCATCATTCAGAATAGAAAGGGAAATAAAGAGTTTCCCAGACAAACAAAAGTTAAAGAAGTACATCACCACTAAACCAGCCATACAAGAAATGTTAAAGGGAATTCTTTGAATGGAAAGAAAAGCCCATAATCAGGAGTAAGAAGGTTAGGAAAGGAAAAAAAGGATGCAAAGTATGATATCATATACATAAAACATGGATGGAGGGGAGTAATGATTTAGTGCTTTTAGTGGGTTCAAACTTAAGCAACCATCAACTTAATATAGATGGCTATATGTGTAAGATGTTATTTATAAGCTTAATGGTAACCAAAAATCAAGAAACTGTAAGAGATGTACAAAAAAAAAAATAAATAGAAAGAAATCCAAGTATATCACTAAAGCCATCAAAACAAAAAGGAAGAGAGCAAGAGAAGAAAGCAATAGAGTAAACCTAGAAAAACTATTGTAATACAAGTAACACAAAGGCAATAAGTACATGTCCATCACTAATTGCTTTAAGTGTAAATGGGCTAAATGCTCCAGTCAAAAGACATAGGTTAACTGAACAAATACTAAAAAAAAAAGTAAGACCTATCTATATGTGTCCTATAAGAGACTCACTTCTTCTTTTAGTCCTTATTTTTTAAAATTTTTTATTGTTATGTTAATCCCCATACATTACATCATTAGTTTTAGATGTAGTGTTCCATGATTCATTGTTTGTGCATAACACCCAGTGCTCCATACAGAATGTGCCCTCTGTAATACCCATCACCAGGCTAACCCATCCTCCTACCCCCTTCCCTCTAGAACCCTCAGTTTGTTTTTCAGAGTCCATCGTCTCTCAGGGTTCGTCTACCCCTCCAATTTTTCCCCCTTCATTCTTCCCCTCCTGCTACCTTCTTCTTCTTCTTCTTTTTTTTTTTCTTAACATATATTGCATTATTTGTTTCAGAGGTACAGATCTGTGATTCAACAGTCTTGAACAATTCACAGCGCTTACCAGAGCACATACCCTCCCCAGTGTCTATCACCCAGTCACCCCATCTCTCCCACCCCACCCCCCACTCCAGCAACCCTCAGTTTGTTTCCTGAGATTAAGAATTCCCCATACCAGTGAAGTCATATGATAAAAGTCTTTCTGATTGACTTATTTCACTCAGCATAATACCCTCCAATTCCAACCATGTCGTTGCAAATGGCAAGATCTCATTCCTTTTGATGGCTGCATAATATTCCATTGTATATATATACCACCTCTTCTTTATACATTCATCTGTTGAAGGACATCTTGACTCTTTCCACAGTTTGGCTATTGTGGACATTGCTGCTATAAACATTGGGGTGGACGTAACCTTTCGGATCCCTACATTTGTATCTTTGGGGAAAATACACAGGAGTGCAATTGCTGGATCATATGGTAGCTCTATTTTCAACTTTTTGAGAAACCTGCATACTGTTTTCCAGAGTGGTTGCACCAGCTTACATTCCCACCAACAGTGTAGGAGGGTTCCCCTTTCTCCGCATCCATGCCAACATCTGTCATTTCCTGACTTGTTAATTTTAGCCATTCTGACTGGTGTGAGGTGGTATCTCATTGAGGTTTTGATTTGGATTTCCCTGATGCCGAGCGATGTTGAGCACTTTCTCATGTGTCTGTTGGCCATTTGGATGTCTTCTTTGGAAAAATGTCTGTTCATGTCTTCTGCCCATTTCTTGATTGGATTCTTTGTTCTTTGGGTGTTGAGTTTGATGAGTTCTTTATAGATTTTGGATACTAGCCCTTTATCGGATATGTCATTTGCAAAT